>NC_090646.1:384197857-384412857 GCF_040937935.1 Hyperolius riggenbachi | reverse complement strand
AAATTACAAAGTAATTGTTTGCCCATTGCAACATCTTACCTCACACCTGATTTACATGGTTTAATGTATCAGTGATGATGGCATATTTACTGCTAGCAAGGTAAACATTGTGATTCATTGTGCTATGTGGTAGACGGCAGCATGGCATCACTGGAAGGGCAGGGCTACATACCTATATTATTAGTATTATTATCACATATAACCCTGGATAAGTTGAATTGTTGACTCCCACAATTTGGGTGTAAAGTGGGGAGTTCAGTTTATCCGTGGGCGATATACCAAGATCGCTGCTCCTCTATGCAAAGAGTGCATTGGAGATTGCGGATGAATGCATATCTACTTTTCCTCGCTTCAGCTTGCATCCACACAGCTACCTTCACTCCTAGCAACTTCTAAACTGGCCACTAAAGCTCTATGCTCACTAGGGTCACATGAGCGTGAGGTTGAAGCTCTATGGGCCAGTTTTGAAGCTGCCTGGGAGATGCAGGGGACAGAGGTTGAGCGATAAGAGGTAGATATGCTTCCATTGGCATGCTCCAATGCACTCTCTGCATGGGGGAGAATAGGGTGCCACATCAGGGAAGTCGTCTAATCAGCAATCCGTGGCTCTTGACCTATTTTTTTAGGCCTAAAGTGTGTGTGTGTGGGGGGGGGGGTATAGGAGTATGCATGAGAATATAAGGTATTTAGTATCTATATAGCACTGACACCTATATACAGCAGAATATAGTTATAAGAAGCTTTTATGATGCTGAAACCAGGATACGGTAATTAACATAAAAATGGGTACCCTGGATATTTGTTTCCTGTTATGAGTCATTGCAGGTGCTTTTTACATTCAAAATATTCTACCTTAGGCACTTTTTTTTCTCCTGATTATCCTCCTGCCCCCTCAAGTATCTTAACTGTGAACCACCCATCCTCCAAGCCCCCTTTATATTTGGGGGCCACACCTCTCTTCAAATTAGTCCAAAATGAATTTGTGATTAGAGAGAGTTAATGTTTTCTTGCTTATTAACCTTTTATTATAAACAGCAACATGGTCACAATCCTCCACCAGTTTATGTATGAGGGAATGGATATCTGGGAGTCCTCATAACATTGGACAATACTGTTCTGCAAGATGGAGGGTATGCTTTGCCACTCTCCATCTGCAGAGTACCTGTAACCCCTAATACTATCTACCATGGGAGCTGCTACTCTACTACTGCTCAAGGGGCAGAGCTCCACAGTTTTGGGTTCCAAGCAGCTTTGGGTTCCAAATCTCTTGAGGATAACTAGCCTGTATCAGTATGGGGAACAAAGGGGGGGGGGGTGTTTCAGGTGTGTGACTCAGACACTACTGATGCCAGGAATATTAACAGGACTGCCAAGCAACTGGTATTATTTAAAAGAAAATAAATATCCGAAGACATAACAACAAAAGTTGTTTAGGTGATACCTTTAATGACTAACTGTACAAGATTTCTTTGCAAGCATTCAAAACTTTAAGTTTCTTCTTCAGGCATGTTTCAGAACTGGATTAGAACCATACAAAGTACTGTCACATACACAGGCTTTACCTATTATATAGAGCCTTTAGAGTTAATAAATCTAAGTTTTGATGAGATCATTTACGTTTAAAAAAAAGAGGAAGACTAACATAAGGTCAGATACCAGTATACTCTACAAAATCATATATAAAGCTTGTGTACGTGACAGTACTTTGTATGGTTCTGATCCAGTTCTGAAACATGCCTGAAGAAGAAACAACGTTTCGAAAGCTTGCAAAGAAATCTTAGTCATTAAAGGTATCACCTAGACAACTTTTGCTGTTATGTCTTCGGATTCTCTCCATGCCTAATATCGGACCATACGCAACAGACAGATAGAGGTGTCACATCAGTTACCCTCCCGTTACCGTGCTACAGAAATTCAACTCGCCCCTGTTCTTGTAATTCAGCTCTTCCAGTTTTCATAACTTAGCAATAAACATGGTTCTGGTATCTTAGTTCTGAATATGGCCTTGTCTTGATATGCTATCCCTGAACTTGACTTTGGAAACCTTTGTTTGAACTTTGGCTTTGTAACTATTCTAGTAAAGTGACTTTAAATGTGATTCTGATACCATGGACCTGTGCATAGTTATGGTAACATGGACATTGTTCTACTAACTAGATCAGCATGGCCCCTGCAACACGGATTTGATCAGGGTTCTTCAAAAATGACTGTGAAACAATTCTAAGAATTCAGCCTTACAGTATAGTTTAGTACCTCACTTAAAGGGATCCTTAACTGAACGGGGGGTAAAGAGTTTTACTTACCTGGGGCTATTACCAGCCCCCTGCAGCAGTCCTGTGCCCTCGGCGCAGCTCTGGAATCCTCTGGTCCCCCGCTGTCACTTAGTTTCGTTTTTGACAACTCACCAGTCGCCGGCCACCATGCGTATTATTGGACGCATTCACCAATGCAATTAGCGCTATTGCGGACCGAAACGCGTACAAAAATACGCGTTGCCGCATATCTACGCGTGCGGAATGCGGCAACGCGTATTTTTGTACGCGTTGCGGTCCGCAATAGCGCTAATTGCATTGGTGAATGCGTCCAATAATACGCATGACGGCCGGCGACTGGTGAGTCGTCAAAAACGAAACTAGGTGACAGCGGGGGACCAGAGGATTCCAGAGCTGCGCCGAGGGCCCAGGACTGCTGCAGGGGGCTGGTAATAGCCCCAGGTAAGTAAAACTCTTTACCCCCCGTTCAGTTAAGGTTCCCTTTAACTCCATTTACTAAACTCCACAATGCAATATTTTAAGGTTTACAGCGGTCACATTGTAAATGCACAGGGATACAGTTCTGCAAAAGCACATTTCTGTGATCCTGGAAGGATGGGGCAGATGGCTCATGCATATGGTACAGGAAGGTTGTATATGTGAGGCTTATCAACGGAGGATGCACCTAGCATGGAAGGGCACTGCTGAGCATGGAGCACTCTTGGGGTAAGATGGAAGGTGGCTGGTACAAGACATGTGCACAGGGGGGGTGAAAGATTAAATCTAAACCAATCAAATTATACTTTTATAAGGATTACTGATTTGTCTGTGTGTTAAAGAAGATCTAAATCTTTACGTACAGTAGCATGAGAGGGGAGAATTGTTTAAGCTTTACTACAGGATCCTCCCCATTAATAAAAGAATGGCTCAATCTTCATAAACCACATGGCCTAACACAATGGAATCAATTGCCAAACACCAATTTATTGTCTTTAATACTAGTCACAAGAGTACAACTGATAAAAATAAGTTGAATGCAGAAGTCCTGGCATGTCATTTTAGCCGGTATCCCTGCAGAACTTAAGATCTCTTGGAAACCATTCATCCCAATACATAGACGTAAATAAATATGTTTTACATAAAAAGACACACAGCTGTGAGCACAAGTAATCAAATATGAAATGCTGTCTCTTTTTTATTTCAAATAAAATGCATACTGTGTTACCGTATTGTCAGAAGGGCTGTAACACACATAACAAGGTTAGAAATATTGGAAAACAGATTTCAAAGTGGAGTAGTGTCCAAAACAAATATTATACAGGACCTTGAGTCAAACGCAAGCCTAATATATAACTGTCCCTTCAAATACTGTGTGCTTATTATAGAAAATAGCTGAATGTTGATCATGTGCCAAACTGAAAGCTAAGACTACTAGTTTGTTATTACTATCAGCAGGTACCACCTTAATTTCTCTTCTCATCCACACATGCTGTGATACTGTATTATTACGTGTTCATGTAGATATTTTTCACCTAACCTGGCTCCAGTTCTTTTAATGTGTTAATCTTCATATAAAAGAGCAGATAAAGAACAGCTAATGTATTAAACGGACTTTTTCCTCATAAAACTGAAAGCAAAGAGAATGAAAGAAAATTTTTTCTTTCATTCATGAAATTAGAATGTGGATTGTTTATGTGAATAATGCACAGGTGTTCTGGGGGTCCACCAGGGAACATTTTAAAGAGAAACTCCGACCAAGAATTGAACTTTATCCCAATCAGTAGCTGATACCCACTTTTACATGAAAAATATAATGATTTTCACAAACAGACCATCAGGGGGCGCTGTATGACTGATTTTGTGCTGAAACCCCTCCCACAAGAGGCTCTGGTACCGTACGGTACTCTGGGCAAACTGCCACAATGTAACAATGACACACACAGGAGATGGCTGTTTATAGCTGTCTGTTAAAGCCAGAACAGCTACATAATCTGCCCACAGTAACAATGTCACCATGTAATACATGTCAGAATGTGAATCTGGGAGAGGAAAGATTTTACAATGAGCAAACTCTGACTAAATCATGTATACATAATTATTGTAAAAATTAAGCACCTTTTTATATTAAATTATTTTCACTGGAGTTCCTCTTTAAGGAGTTTCTCATGTACCTTAATCAGAAATCAAATGAACATGCAGATCAAAGATGAAGGAGGTATTGATAAGGTAGCCTTTTAAGACCTGTCAGTTAACGTGCTTGGTGGTGATCTTAAAGTGAACCTGAGGTGAGACACATATGGAAGCTGACATTTATTTCCTTTTAAACAATGCACATTGCCTGGTCATCCTGCTGATGCACTGCTTCTAATACTTTTAGCCATAGACCCTGAACAAGCATGCAGTTCAAGTGCTCTTGACTGAAGTCTGACTGGATTAGCTGCATGTTGGTTTCAGGTGTGTGATTCAGCCACTGCTGCAACCAACGAGATCAGCAGGACTGCCAGGCAACTGGCATTGTTTAAAAAGGAAATAAAAAAGAAAGAAATATGGCAGCCTCCATAGGCCTCTTAACTCAGGTTCCAATGTCAGAGACTTAGAAAGGACACAGCAATTACTGTAACATTCAGGTAGCTACCATCCTCATCATTTCTGCAGGTCAATTCCTTATAGACAAATGCTCAGATTAAGGAGGAATAATTTCTCATATGCTGATTTTGAAGGGGAGTGTCAGGTAATTTATCAGAGTACAGAGTGAATTCGTTTTAACCTTTTGGTAGATCTACATTTGACTATACACCAATGGCCAACGTACGAGATGATATTCACAGACACACTTTAGAGACACATATAATGTTAGGTAGGTTTAAACCTACCCACAAGTTCCTTTGGATGGGGCACACTATTGGTAACTTCCATATGCAAAGTGAGTTTGTGAAGATGAAAAAAAAAAAAAAAGGCAGAAAGTGATGGGAATACAAGTTTGGAGACATTGCACAGCACACAAATTTATGTTTAGAACAAAAAAAAAACATTAAAATTTGACATTTATAGGTTGTAACTTTATTACATGTTAATCCCTATTTATATTGTACAAAATATTATGTTCATGCCATATTTATTACATTCACAAGAAAATTAGGTCACTTTGCACCTATTTGGTTGAACATCTAATGTCTTTCCGTACAGGAAACCCATACCTCTTTTTAACACGCAAAGAGGTTCATGTAGGTGGCAACACAGGACTTACACACGCTTTTTTTTGCAATAATGGAGGACCTATTTGGGGGATCAAGTGTCTCTACAAACATATTACATACAAAAAATTGGCTTTAGCTGAAATGTTATGCTAGGAGTGATTACAGGGATTGGAGAGGAATGAGTGAGAGGAGTGGCATTAAACTGATAAAAACAAGCAAACTTGAGTTTATTTACTAAACTTACATATATATGATCCTTCCTTACAATCCTCTTTTAACTATACACTATACCTAGGTCCCCTGGCTCTTAATCTTGCCATTGCTGGTGACAGATGAAGAAGGCTGACAGCTGCTAGTATTAGGTGGCTGATAGATAAGCTTCTACTGAAACCCAGTCTATGTAGCTCAGAAATTCCTGTATCTAAGCACAGTCTGCCTGGGAGGAGGACAGGCAAATGCAAGTAAACATTGATGCAGAGGAGAAAAAAAAAAAAGTAAGGAAGGAGATTACATGATTGACTTCAATCAAAGGCAATGAGGATAGGAACATCAGGATCAGACTGTGAACAGTAAGAAGCATAGGTTATGCAAGTTAAACTAGTATTTACATTCTGATTTATGCGGTTTCTTTTTTTTTCACTAAGCTATGGCTTAAAATTTTGCTTTAAGGAGACACTGAAGCGAAAAAAAAATGATGATATTATGATTTGTATGTGTAGCACAGCTAAGAAATAAAACATTAGGATCAGATACATCAGTGTAATTGTTTCCAGTACAGGAAGAGTTGAGAAACTCCAGTTGTTATCTCTATGCAAACAAGCCATTAAGCTCTCCGACTAAGTTAGTCGTGGAGAGGGCTGTTATCTGACTTTTATTATCTCAACTGTTCCTGGACTATTTACTTTTCCTCTACTAGGGGAGAGGTCATTACTTCACAGACTGCTCTGAAAGAATCATTTTGAATGCTGAGTGTTGTGTAATCTGCACATATTATAGAATGATGCAATGTTAGAAAAAACACTATATACCTGAAAATAAAAGTATGAGAATATTTTCTTTGCTGCTAATCTTCTAGTAATTATTCATAGTACACAACCAATTCACTATATCATATATTTTTTTTCGCTTCAGTGTCTCTTTAAGAGGAGTGCAATGAACCCACCATTAGGCACCAGGATTGTCCACTCAAAGATAGAGCTTGGAGTCAGGTGGATGGAGTCTGCTATGCAGGCCCTTCACAGAAAATAAGTAGCAGTATCTAGTGGGTTGGTGACAGTATTGTGAGTTGAGAATATGCCAAATTGTAAGTTGCTGTGGACTTATTAACCGCAACATGAATTTTACTGCCGTTACCTTGTTTCCCTTTTACACAAAATAATTACCTGCATTCTGAATTTTTTTTCCTGTTTGCTATGTCCAATCCTGTTATTATCCATTTTGACTGTTCTTTAATCAAAGGAATTAAACTTAATAGCAAGCTCTTATACAAATCTCTGTCCTCCTGCACTCACATTACCCATTTATTAGAGCTAATTTGGGAAAGAAATGCTCTCCGTGAATGTTTTTTCAGTGAGTAATTGGATTACTAATTGTCATTACACATTGTAATTACACATAAGCAGCTTGTGTGCAGTCAGCTTGACATAGCCCAGCAGATTACACTGCAATGTTAGATGTTCTTTAGAAGTAACTAGTTACAGAGCTTTACTAATAACCGATGAATACCCATAGTAATTGTAGCAGGGTGTGTGCACATACATATTTATGATAAAAAAAGTCTATGATATTAGCTGAAGGACTAGCACAAGAATTGAACACTGCAAGGGATTAAAGTCAAATTCCAGGAATTTATATAATCTAAATTGAGTACAGGAATATTTTTTCTCTGACCCCAAAAAGCAGTCATATAACCTGCTTCCTCCATTTCCTGCTGGTCTTGGGTGGCCAGGTAAACCATTGTCAGTACTGAACACATCCCCTCTCTTTAGCAGGGATGAGCTCAAGAGTGCTCACGAGTAGTGAGCTACTCAAATTCGTCATTAAAACGAGGCTTGATTGGCTCAGGTGTGTCGCTGGGAGACGAGGTGTTACTTTCCTACAATGCCGCCAGCTTCTATGCGTATCTGGACGCTTTGCAAGACCCACTAGCGCGCACTTACTCCTTCCGGCTTGAAGGAGGAAGTGCGCGCTAGTGAGTCTTCCAACGCATCCAATAGGCTGCGCGCAAGACGTGATACGCATAGAAGCCAGTGGCATTGTGGGAAAGTAACCCCTCGTCTTCCAGCCGCACACCTGAGGCAAGCAAGCCTCATTTTAATGATGAATTCGAGTAGCTCACTACTCTCGAGCGCTCGTGAGCTCATCCCTGCTCTCAGGACGTTATAGGGCACTGTGTCTTGGATGCAGTGGTTCTTCTTGTAAACCAATATATAAAGTTGTGTTACACTTGAAAGTCAGTACAATGTATAATGAAACAGCACTTATGGAGCTCATACGTGGTACAATTTTTTCATTTTTTTCCAATGAGATAATTTCTTTTGATTATTCCGCTAGATCGAATATAAAGATTTTTTCAACATGTCCAATCTGATTTTTATCGAAAAAACAAGATAATCGTTTGTTTTTTCTTGATCGGAAAAAAAAAAAGATCATTTTTGACCTTCATTCGATTTGATTGTTTTGGCGGAATGAATGGGAAAATCGAACGTTTTTATTATACCGTGTATGTGCACCATAAGATCCATTCAGCCTTCAGTGGGTAGTGGTGCTGATATCAAACCAATGACAACCAACCACGTGGTACAATCAATCACCCTATAGAAGAACAAATGCTGAATCTGCTAATATAATAAACATCAGTGCAATCACTGAACACCAAACGGGATTTGCCCACTCCAGGGAAACATGTAACACCCTTCCCCTTGTCAGCTCCACTCACCATGAGACAACTTGCCACTAAGCATATAAGCCTTCCTTTGATCTGACCTTCCAATGTACCTCAAAAGACAAAGCCTTCCATAACGTAAAACCGTCTTTAATGTTTAAAAACCCACATAAAATTGTCCTTACAGTGTGAGAGTAGACAAAACAGCATATCTGAAAGGTATGTAGCAATCTTTCATGATTTTGTCGCTCTACAACTCAGCAGGGGATAAAGGCACGTTCTACCAGGATATCTAAAAAGCAAAGTGTTTTTTCTTCATTGTGAATCAACAGAAAATAGGTCATGTGTTACTTTAGGATGTGACTATACTGGTTAATTAGAGGTTGTAGCTCAGGCACAGGTTCTTTCCTTCCCTCCCTTCCCCTCGATTCTTCTTCCTATCCATTCTCTCACCACCCTTATTTTCCTCTTATCGTTTTGTTTTTGTTTGTTTTTTTCTTCTTCCGACTATCTTTCGTTTGGTTTACCACTCTCTCTGACCAACTATAAACATTTAATAAATAACTGATTGATAATAACCCTTTCCAATCCAATCTTGCCATCACCCACGTTCCCACCAGCACGTACTTTTTTCTGGTGTACAGGGGGAATGTGGGTGATTGTGAGGGTGCTGACTGGCAGGGATCCTGGAGGGTCTCTGCCGCCCCAATATTATGATTATGCACAGCTCTGTATGGAAGTTGTGTGGCGCAGCAGCGGTGCATGGGGCCAGCAGTGATCAAAGTGTTGGACTTAGTCTGACACTTTGATCCAAAGAGGCTGAAACGGTGCCAGATTTTATCCAGCGACAGCACCCCCAGCGGTAGCCATGTTTTCCTGTATCAGACTATGTCCGACATTGGACGTATACTGGAAAATGCCAATAGTTTGATACAGGATTAGAAAGAGTTAAAGGGAACCTAAACTGAGAGGAATGTGGATGTTTCCTTTTTAACAATACCAGTTGCCTGGCTGTCCTGCTGATCTCTTTGGCCGCAGTAGTGGTTGAATCACACACCTGAAACAAGCATGCAGCTAATGCAGTCTGACTTCAGTCAGAGCACCTGATCTGCATGCTTGTTGAGGGGCTTTGACTAAAAGTATTAGAGACACAGGATCAGCAGGAGAGTCAGGAAACAATTATTATTTTAAAAGGAAAAATCCATGTCCTTTTCAGTTTAGGTTCCCTTTAAGGTAATACAAATGAAACACAGACTAGAGGTGATGGATGAAAGATGAGAATTTCAAAGTTTACTTTACTGGAGGACAAATGTCTAATAGAAAGTTTAATTGTGCCATTCTCACTCCATCCTTTCATAGTTTTTACAGTACTCAAATTACTTTAACTAGATTCAGCTTCTTAGATGCTTAGTTCATTTCTAAGAAAAGCCCACCACAACAGAACAGAAAGTATTTCTCAAAAGGCAAGATGCTAATGAGAGTTACGGTTACTAGAAGGAATGTAGAAGTGTGGCATCATGTTTCCGACAATAATCATTTTTTTGAACAGTATGAGATGATACCAGAAGGAAAGATAGCCGTTGTACTACTCACTCCACTGCTCTGCCAAACAAATTAAAATCTAATCTTTATACGGGGAATGTAGTGACATGCAAGGAAACAGTAACTAGTAAATAAAAACAACCTCTTGCTATATAACCCCCGTTTAGGGCAGTTTCTAGGCTACATAGCTCAAAGGGGAAGGCTGTAAAAATATCCCCACCTGCCCATAGACTCAAGCACGCTGTTGAGAAGCAGTAGCCAGAGGTGACCCAGTATTAAGTAGCTCACAGTATTGGTTAGTCAGAGGTAGAACCCAGTATGAGCAACCAGATGTAACATCCTGTATTTGGGTCAGAGCAGTGTACAAGGAGCATCATGCAGTGGACAGGGTGCGTAAGAATGCTTTTGACCGATCGCTGGCCGAGGCATGATCGCCTCTTCCGAGTTCCACCTAGCATGTGTGCAAGGCTTAGGACTGTCAGAGTAACAACACAGAAGGATACTTGAAGGGAAAGGGACATGAGATTAAGCTAATCCCTGATTTTAACAGGGTAATTTTCATTATGACCATCATGAATACATGCAGTGTGTGGTATACATCAAGTGGTTCTAAAGATATCAAATTTGCATTCTAATACTGCCCATGAATGATACAATGAAGTCTGTATAATTTTAGTAGCATCAATGAGGTGTCAGGAACAACAGGCCAGGTGTAATTTCCATAAATTGCTTTGATGATAAGCCCTTATATGACAAAGTTGTAAATTGGATAGAGGCTGCACAATCAGTTTGTATTTAGTTGGATTTAAATTGATTTACCATATGTTCCTTTTTGTGCCTGTAACCATAATTACATTTATTTTATCTACTACAAGCTGATTGTCTATCTACCTGTCCCTATAAACAGTAAAGCATGGTTTCCACTGCTTACAGCTAATTAAGGTATTAACCTTTTTTTCTACACTTTTAACCTTTTGAAAACATTTGCCTCATCAAGGGTTTATAGATGCGTATCACTGTATACTGCATTGATACTATCCATTAATAATGTCATCATGTTAGTACAGATCTATATCCAAGTCATTGAGGTAAACCCATGTATACCGTAGTTAAATATTGTTTTTCTAAGTTGCTATGGTCACTTTTTAAAGCTTACAGTGAATGTCATACAGATTTACTGTTTGCGCTGCTAGCTTGTGAAACTACATTGGTTACGTGCTATATACTTTAATAACCTACCTATCAATGCTGTTTCACCCGTGTTCACCATCAGATTGTTGCCAGTAAAAGAAGCCAGCACTGATGGTAATCCTGGTCCAAGTTCAGCAAACAGCATCAAAAGTCGCTCTACTCCAAAGAGATCCACTGTAGGTTCTACAGAATTAAATTGAAAATCAAAATATAATAATAGAAAACAACACAAAAACATAAAAATGTCTTCCTCAGCAACTTGTTTAATCATAGTCATCATTCAAAGCAGCTCTATCGTTTACTTATGCAGGTTATAAAATAAGTCAACATCAGTCATGTGGCAATTATTGTATAAAAATAAAGACTGCGTAAGATGTGACTGGTGGTAAGGTTGCGTAGTGTGCAGTCTTACCACCTCCGCAGCATTCAATGCTGTCAATAACAGAGCTTTGTTGAGCCTTACGGTGGATAATATGCACCATTTAATTGTAATGTGATTTATAGCAGGTTCACTTAAAGTGACAACAACTGAATTGTAGCAAATTGCTGGAACACACCAATAAGCTATAGGCTCACTATATGCCAGCGGTTTTAGATGTAAATCCTTGCTTTCATGGGCATAAAGAGATGATTTGCATATTTGTGAGCGATGCATCATGGGAAACCAGTTTCTCACTTAAAGCTGAATTATTGCAAATACCTTTTGTTTGTATATTAAGCGTTGCTTTTTAGTAAGATGGCTTTTCGGTCTCTTTTAGCCCTTACACTCTCCTAGAGATTCTGGGTCTCTGGATATTCTCTTGCAACAATCAATATAGCAGAAAGTAGTGCAATTGAAAATCCAATAAACAACAGAAACCAGTAAGACATCACTTTTTAATGAATCAAACTACAGCACATTTTGCTTTGTATTGCTGAATAAGCCAGAATATGAAAAACATTGTTCCTAAATTTTAGAAATTGACAGGTTACATTGGCCTCAATTCACTCAGATTATGCTGGAGATAATAAGGCAAGAGATACATTGGCCTCGATTCATCATTGTCTTTGAGATAACTTTTTCCAGTTTGTTAAATTACCGAATTCGAAGTTTAGCGATTTCTAGTTGTATTCATCAAGGTTTTTCGGCATTCGGTGTGAATTCGATAACAATTCGGTAACCATTCGGTAACGTGTCGATATTTCCATTTTACAGCGGTAATTTAACACAAGGCCATAAGATTCCCATGGAATTGTAGGTAAAAAGCAGTCCTTTGAGCACTACGTAGCAACATTCTGAATAGGGCTTAACACCTGGACCAGGATTCTGGAAGTGGTTGGGACAATCCCACAATTTTATAGGAGCCTTTTCTAAAAAATTATAGTGCAGCTAGCAAAATTAGTTAACCCTGGCACTGCCTGTGTTCTCTTACAAGATGATTCAAGAGAAATGCAGATGTCATGTTATAGCAAATAAATCTATTCTCTTACAAATTTATATGGTTGCAGACCTTATTCTTGCCCTTCTGTGCCTTTGAATCACTCTCAGCTGATACATAACCACTTTAAATGGCTCCCTCTTCTCTGTCAGCAATGATCTGACAGGAATAACGACAGAGCAGTGAAGGAGATAACTAATCCTAAATGTAACGCTAAACCACGCCCACTTTCTTTTTCATGAATTGCACTTTCTTCCGTCTTAGCGAATCGTTACCGAACCGTTAACGAATGTTCGCTAACAGCTGTAGATAACTTTGATGAATCCTGAAATGAAGTTAACAAATTCGGTATTTTACCAAACTGTTGTTAACAAATTTGCTAAGTGTTGATGAATCGAGGCCAATGCCACCACACAGCGAGTTCTCTTATCTCTTCATTCCTTAAAGGTGCATACACACGCACTACCAAATGCAGCGACAGGTCTGCCGGACCCTCCTGCTGGGCGGTCTTTAGCCGACAGTATGCGCGTGTGTAGGCACTGTCGGCGGACTGATAAGGCTGTTACTGAACGATCCGCTCAGCTACCTCCTCTGTAGTTAATTTACCGCCTCTGTAGTTAAGTTACCTCCTCTGTAGTTATTTTCACATGCAGTTCATTAAATTGGCCTCAATTCACTAAGCTTATCTCCTGTCTTTAATAACTCTTCTGAGCTGTGTCTACAGTTATCACCATGGTGATAACTGTAGACACAGCTCAGAAGAGTTATTAAAGACAGGAGATAACCTTAGTGAATTGAGGCTGTCTTTAACATTAGACTTCTGGAGTTATTTTAAGGATTGAAGAGTTAATTTAAAGACAGAAGAGTTAAGAATATTCCTCTCTCTTTACTGGGACGCTGTCATCTGATTAAAATGATCAGTTTTGGCAGACTGTTATACCCAATCCAAACTCTTCCACTTCTACTCCAACATAGAGACGTACAGGCCCTTAATAAGGCCTTTCATGTTTTTCTGTGGCAGGGTAAAAGAGCAAGGATACCCTTACTAGCTTTGCAGAGGCCAAAATTGGATATTGGAGCCACATTTCCAAATCTGAGAGCCTATAATGTAGCCTCTCTCCTAAGACATTGTAGGGTTTGGCTGGGAGATACAGAGTTTTTTTCACAAACACTAAACTTGAACAACATTTAGTAGCTCCATGGTCTCTATCAGGGATCTTGCACTCTAGAATTTCTTTGCTTCCACCATACATAAAAAGATATATTATTCTTTGAGATACATGTATTGCTATAAGGGAAGCAAGAACATTCCTAGCTATACCAGGCCACCTGTCTCCTTTAATGCCTTTATGGTCTTTACCTGCTTTTCCGGGAGGCCGATTGTCACAGATGACAAGATTTTGGAAGAGCAAAGGCATTGAAAAATTATCTCAAGTTTTGAATCAGGAAGGAAAATTGCTCTCTTTTGCATTTCTGAAATCTCAATACCACTTACCTGCCGCCCCCCATGTTTTTCTATATTTACAATTAAAACATTTTCTTACTTCTGTACTGGGATGGGATGGCTCCCTTGCTGATCATACTAAATGTTTACACTTGTTTGGAGGCCTAAAGGAGAAAAGATCTGTTTCTGATCTTTACAATGAAATCAGATCTTTCAGAGTTAACACAGGCCCATTACATTACTTGAGATATTGGGCAAAAGCCATAGTTTGTCAGCCTGAAGAATTATCCCAAGGTTTGGTAAATGGCTGGCACAGTGTCAGACAAGTGGTTCGTGGCGAGATTTGGAGGGAGATGCAGATGAAAATTATACTGACTGGTTATTATGCTTTTGACTTCAAGAAACCTTCTGAACCTTCACATTATCTCACCTCATGTCCGAAATGTGGGAATGCCTCCCCGGATTTATTTCATTTACTGTGGAGCTGTATTAAAATACAGAAATTTTGGGAAGGAGCAACAAAGCTTTGTTTTCAGGTCACTAAAATATCAAGATCCATGGACCCAAGGTTGATGCTCTTTCATTATGCACCCGTCCCAAAACAATAACTCAAATAATTTACTAAAGCCTTTGGAACATTTATTTTTTCTGGCAGCAAAAAAAAAATGTATACTAACACTTTGGATACATTCTGAATGTCCCTCGTATAATCAAGTTCTTGAAAAATTGCGTTCCCTAATGTATATTGCAAAATTTGATGCCGAACAAACCAAATCTAAATCCACTCGAAAATTAATTAAAGTTTGGCGTAATTTCATTATTCAATTCGCTCCTAAAGCAGAACTGCAAAAAATAATTCGTCCCTTTACTTATACCACCTGGTATCTTAGAAAGAAAATTGCAGGAGCTTTGGGTCCTTTGGAAATTGAGGATGACATCTAGAAAGGTTAAACAATTACCTAAACACTTTCACTACTAGCTTATTAATGCTACAAGCTTGTTTAAACTTTTTGGGCATAGAAGAATCAACTGAATCTTGGCTGGTTGTGGCATGTAGTTAGTTATAGTCTTATTAGCTGCTCCTAGTTTCACTTGGTTTACATCCATTGATGGTGGTAGTGAAAGTACCTCCAATTTAAATGGAGTATGTTAATCAAGGGGTTTTGTTTGTGGGCCCAGATTATAGGGAGGGAAAAGAGTGGGAGGGCTGGGGTGCGTTTACATAATCTGGGTCTGGTTATGGTGGAGGAAAAAAAAAAAAGGAGGGCAAACTGACTAGGTAGGTTTCTGGATAATACTTTTCCGTCTTGTATTGAAAGTATTTTTTGATGAATCATTATCCAAAACTCTGATGGAATAGTATTTTTCTTTGGTGATTTTACATACTCTTGTTTTACTATGGTATTTTGCTCTCAGAAATAAAAAGATATTCAAAAATAAAAAAAGACAGAAGAGTTAACTTTAGGTTTGCCTGAGGTAAAATGTTTACTGAATACTACATGCCTTATCGCCATGGTGACAGCTCTAGAAACGTTATTAAAGACAGGAGATCAGCTTAGTGAATTGAGGCCCATTATGGTGTTTGGTAGGTTGTTGATAACTTGCACGTAACATATTAAAACAACAATTAGAAGCACGCATACCTATAATTTGAAGCTGTGTTGATTCTGATACCTCACCATGTATGTTTGCTGCTTTGCACATATATATTCCCTGATCTGAATATGTTACATTTCCAAGGAACAAAGATACTTCATGGTGGTGTGGCACATGGTATAATCTGGTTTTATTTCTGTACCAAGTCACATCTGCCTCCGGGAGACCTATAGGATTACAATCACAACAACAGAGCATTACATGTGTATCACCAAAATTTGTACCCGCTGTCTCACAGAACAACACATCCATGGTGGAGGACCACTGTAATATTTAGTTTTGTTCATCTGTCATTTTTCAGTACACAGATATAGCTATACACAGAGGTGACTGACACCTGTACCCTTATTCAATGATCTTTCTCGTGAGCTGATTAATTTCCATCTTATCTACAAGACATTTTGTATGGTCTAGAATTCAAGGAACTTAAGATATGTTTCTAAGAAGGCATCAGGATTTTTGGGGACACAAAAGATTACCACAAAACAAGCAATTGTAGACAGTACAGACAGCTTACAATATGGCCTTCCAGCCAACATTTTGGCCACGTTTTCTCATATACAAAATTTACTGTACAATGAAGATGCAAGCAGAAAGAAGTGTGAACGTAAGTATAAGCCAATCACTTTTAACCTTATTAATTAGAATACTGCTTTTGGTCTAGTGACAAGAAAAAGATTCTACTAAAATGCACAAATCCATTTACTCAGGAAGAGAAAGAAGTATAGTAAATCAGAAACAGTGTCTGTCAATCCTCTGCTCACCACTGCAATGTGGTCTGTAGTATGTAGTATGTATATAGTTAAAGATACACCGCAGTGACATATCATAGAATGCAGTAAATTATTCAGGATACCGACTGTTATGGAAATTTTCATCAGAAAGACTTCCTATTTATTTCTGTACACTGAATGTAGACCTGTCCTCCTAGTGAGGCTTAGCCAAGGCTGATTTGCTATGTGAAATTATCCCCTAACCCAAGCATTCTCAGAGACCGTTTGTACCGGCTTAGAAACTCTAAGTAACCAACCATTCCGTAGAGATCACCTGACAGGACTAAAAAGATGTCCACACCTTTGATCCATTTCAAAATGAAAATTAGGGTGAGGAAAGATTTTACAATGGGCAAACACTAACGAAATAATTTATTAATTAATATTGTAAAAAAAAAAAAGTAATCCATTTTATTCAATGGGGTCAATTCTTAATAGGCTGTGTGGTAAAAAAAATCTGGTCGGGAAAATACCGCATTCGGTATTTTAGACCGTTGTCTGCTAATTCATAAACATTTTCACAGCTGTGATAGAAATGCAGTGAAGTAAACTGTCGGTAACATGAGAAGAGTAGCTGGCTGACTTGTTACATTTGCTGTTCTCCATGCAGAGACAGCATTACAATAAAAGAGGCATCCCAACTTCAATTTAGATGTGCATGTTTTGTTATACTGCCTCTGCTTGCCCTGAATCTGCTAATAAAATAAATAAATAAAAATTAACAGTAAACTAGGCTTTAAAATGTATAAATACATCAAAACAAACAAAACAAGGAATAGAAAAAAAAAACTTGCATAAAGGTAGTTTAATGAAAGGTATGTGCATCTTGGTATCCAGCAGTGTAAAACAAGTGCCGTAGGTTAGTATTTTTATAGATTTGATTTACATGGTGGCCACCAAAATGCATTTTATGCACAGATATAATCTATTCAAGATATATGCTTTTTTGGGGACAGCTTAATTAACATATGATATGTAGACTACCCACATACCTGGTACCCCTGAATTTGGAAGAGACAGGAGAATATGTTTCAGCATTTATTTAGGATTTTTTTTATATATCTGATTAAAAGTAAACTGTGGCTCTCTTCACAGTGGTCAGTTGGATTGCAGAATAATTCTGCATGTCAACTCACTTCCCATACAATTCTATGGGCCTGTTCACAGTACAGTACTGCATTGTAACGGCTCACGTTATTATAACATACTGCATGCAGGTTTTGTATTAAAGTCTATATTCAGTCTCCATTGCAGTTCACAGTCACTGTAACGTATTATATCACATGTGTTATGCAACTGACCACTGTGAAGCTAGCCTGTCTGTTACCCCAAATTACACAGAAGAGTTAAACATTTATAAGAAGCAAAACGTAAACTGCAAAATTACAAAAGTTAGTTGTTAGGTAGAGACTTGCATTGACTAAACCTCTACCCTTCCTTGGGTCAATGGATATATGCAGTTTAGGAGAATGTTTTACTCAGCAGTACCGTAGATCACCTTTTATAAATGAAAATGAGTAATTAGTCAGAATTACAGATAACAACTGCAAGAGCAGCAGGAAGCAAAGGACATATACGTACAAAATGTACAAGATACGTAATAATGTCACATGTTATACACATAAAACATAGGTAGATCTGAACAAGAAGCCATTAAACAGCAAGGGTAAGATCAGGAAACCCACTATAGCCCCTCTATAAGCGATCAACTCCTCCAAGATCTGGTCAAATCTGTCTAAGTTTTCAAAACTAAGATAATGGGTCTGATTCATTTCACTTTTTCTCCTAAGTTTTCACCCAGGAGATAATTTTCCATCTTCTGTTTAAAATAACTTTTCAGCATACTGCATTTAAAAAAAATACCAAAAAGTAGGTAAAGAAGTGCTGTCAAAACTATTCTATTTTCTTGCTTGCTGGAGGCTTAAAAAGACTCTGAAGCGACATTAAAAATAGCTTTTTAACTTATAATCAACATGGGCATGTTTGCCCCTGCTAAAACGCCGCTATCCCGTGGCTGAACGGCTGTAGCTCTGCCTCCATGCACGTCTATCAGCGCGGATCTCCACCTCTCCCCGCCCCTCTCAGTGAAGGAAGACTGAGAGGGGTGGGGGAGAGGCGGTGATCAGCGCTGATAGACGCGCTGAGAGGTAGGGCTGCGGCCATTAGCCCTGCCTCAACAGGAAGCGCTGCCCGGGAACAACGGAGGGGATTTGGGGGGTAAAGACCCCTCGTTTGATAGCGGCGTTTTAGCAGGGGCAGACATGCCCATGTTGATTAAAAGGTAAAAAGCGATTTTTAATGTCGCTTCAGAGTCTCTTTAAAAGGCATTTTATTGATAAGATGTGAAAATATTACCTAGGAGAAACCTCAAGAGAAAAAGTAAATTGAATAGGGGCCCATGACTTTTATAGGAAAGCATAATAATGTCTAGCCTATCTTTCACCAACTGTATGTCCAAACACAGCGTACTATCCTCTAACTTAAACCACACCCAAAAGACACCAACCTGCTAGCAGATTTTGTTTCAACATTCTGTTGTCCTCTGACTCATTGTGCCCAAGAGACACTAATCTGCTAGTACAGTGTAAATACTACTGATTTTATTCAAAGAAGATGTGTCTTCTACATAATCACCACAAGGTGGCAAAGTATGTTTTTTTATGCCTATGTCAGTAGAAAATTGACATGCATCATTTTATTTCCACTGGGGTTATATTTTTGTAACATACTATAACATTGACATCAAAAAATATTTTTAAATAGGCACTTCTCCTATCTTTGTGAATAAGTTCATTTTTTTTATTTTAGCAAATATGATAATATTTCCCAAAAAAATGAAGGAAAGAAAGAACAAAAAAAATGTAGACTACAGTAGAATATGTGACAAGTTATTATAGCTGTCCATGACTTCCTGTCACAGATGGCTGTAATGCTGCTGCACTGTGATAGCCCGTGGCGCTTTATTCATTATAATACACAAATAACTGGGCATGGAACCAGTAATATTGTGATGCTTTATCATTTTACCTGGTTGCAACCCAGGGCCGGTTCTAGACAGGCACATATGAGGGGGCAGACAGAAATGTGCAGGGGGCATACAAAAACCCAGCGCGGCGCGCCAAAAAATGGGCGTGGTCATGCAGCAGACTGTGGGCGTGGTCATGGGTGGGGCCAAATAAACATGTCATGACCTTACAGTGGTGTTAAAGGACTTCCGAGGCCAAAAACAAGAAAATGACACTATACCTTTTTAATATCTGAATCCACGGAGGACGTCCAGCGCGTCCTCCGCACCGTTCCGCCGTCATTGCAGCCCTTTTCGGTGCGGAGGACGCGCTGGACGTCCTCCATGGATTCTGATAATAAAAAGGTATAGTGTCATTTTCTTCTTTTTGGCCTCGGAAGTCCTTTAAAGGTCTGCCAGGGAAGTTTGAGCTCTGCTCTTTTTAGCACAAATACAGCTCTGCGCACTGCAGATTATCGAAAAAAATGTTCTCAGGTGTAACACAGAAATATTTTTCGTCAAATGCTAATATGCTGATATTGCGTGTTTTTTTCTACCACAAATACAGTTCTGCGCACTGCAGATTATCAAAAAAATGTTCTCAGGTGTAACACAGAAATAATTTTCTTCAAATGCTAACAAATTAATCACGAATAACCACGGTGGATACTCGTGATTCAAGTTAGCTCTAATTGCCACAGCTGAGCGGCTAGATGCAGTGGGGTTAATTACCCAGAACGCCGCTCTCCGCCCAGCATTTCAACGAGGTGCAAGTGTCCGAATGGACGCGTTGCAAGCCTCGATATCGAGCACTTCCTCCTTCAAGCCGGAAGGAGGAAGTGCTCCATCATTTTTTTAGAACCTCCCAGTTTTATTTTCTGTTTAAAAAAGCTAAAAAAGTAGGTTTAATGCTATTGTCTCATATGGTAATGATTCAGCTTTTCCCATAGTCTCGCAGTTAGCAATCATGTGACCCCCAACAAGACAAATTCAGCAATCATGAGGCCCCCAACAAACCATGAGGCCCCCAACAAGACAAATTCAGCAATCATGAGGCCCCCAACAAGACAAATTCAGCAATCATGAGGCCCCCAACAAGACAAATTCAGCAATCATGAGGCCCCCAACAAACCATGAGGCCTCCAACAAATCATGAGGCCCCCAACAAGACAAATTCAGCAGTCATGAGGCACATAAATAGACAGCATTTCACATAAATAGGCAGAATGACCCCTTATTATGGTAGACACCTCTCACCTGGATTCTGACAGGGACCCCCAGGTTAGGTAGTGAGTGACATGGAGCCCTTTTAGGTAGTGAGTGAGTGACAGGGAGCCCCTTTAGGTAGTGAGTGAGTGACAGGGAGTCCCTTTAGGGAGTGAGTGAGTGACAGGGAGCCCCTTTAGGGAGTGAGTGAGTGACAGGGAGCCCCTTTAGCTAGTGAGTGACAGGGAGGCCCTTTAGCTAGTGAGTGACAGGGAGGCCCTTTAGCTAGTGAGTGACAGGGAGGCCCTTTAGGGAGTGAGTGAGTGACAGGGAGCCCCTTTAGCTAGTGAGTGAGTGACAGGGAGGCCCTTTAGGGAGTGAGTGAGTGACAGGGAGCCCCTTTAGCTAGTGAGTGAGTGACAGGGAGCCCCTATAGCTAGTGAGTGAGTGACAGGGAGCCCCTTTAGCTAGTGAGTGACAGGGAGCCCCTTTAGCTAGTGAGTGAGTGACAGGGAGCCCCTTTAGCTAGTGAGTGAGTGACAGGGAGCCCCTTTAGCTAGTGAGTGAGTGACAGGGAGGCCCTTTAGGGAGTGAGTGAGTGACAGGGAGCCCCTTTAGCTAGTGAGTGAGTGACAGGGAGGCCCTTTAGGGAGTGAGTGAGTGACAGGGAGCCCCTTTAGCTAGTGAGTGAGTGACAGGGAGCCCCTATAGCTAGTGAGTGAGTGACAGGGAGCCCCTTTAGCTAGTGAGTGACAGGGAGCCCCTTTAGCTAGTGAGTGAGTGACAGGGAGCCCCTTTAGCTAGTGAGTGAGTGACAGGGAGCCCCTTTAGCTAGTGAGTGAGTGACAGGGAGGCCCTTTAGCTAGTGAGTGAGTGACAGGGAGCCCCTTTAGCTAGTGAGTGAGTGACAGGGAGCCCCTTTAGCTAGTGAGTGAGTGACAGGGAGGCCCCCCCCCCAGCCGCCGCCGCTGCTTCCCCTACCTTGCCAGCAGCGTCAGACCTCAAGATCAGCGGCGACCCGACCGGCCAGGGGGGGTTGAGCGGCGGCCGGGCGACACCCGCCAGGGCCGCGGCGGGGATGTCCCCCCCTGATGGCGGGCCTGGAGAGAATCGACTCCTCCTCTATGCGGGGTGGCTCTTACGATCGCCACTGCCTGCGTCACAGCAGAGAGCCAGAGACTCGTCTCGGAGAGCCGTCCGAGGGAGAAGCGGTCATGTGACTGATCACATGACCGCTCTGCGCTCCACACCACGGACCAGGAAGCAGCCAGCGGCATAGCGAGAGCGGCTCTGATTTGAGGGGGCAGTGAGTCTGTTTGAGGGGGCTCTGCCCCCTCTCGCCCCCCCCTAAAGCCGGCCCTGTTGCAACCACACATTTTACTAATACCTGTTACTTTTCAGGACTCCTTTATTCACTAACAGCACATCATTACTTCCTACTTCCATGTGATACAATTACAGATTGTTGTCAGAGTGACATATTGCTGGAGAGGTTATGACTCCAAGCAATCCCACCCTTGCAGTCCACTTCCCTGGTTGTATAGCAGCATCAGAAGGACTGCAAACATTTTCTTGACCAACAATAAATTACGAATGTAAAAAAATCAGAACTTTAACTAGCCGAGACCTTTAGTTCCAAAAGCAGACCAAAAATATATTTCTGAGCTTTAATATGTCCTAAGCTAGCAGCATTTGGCCTTTATACTGTATAGTGGTCTACCTTTGCTGGAAAGTGTTCAAAAGTCACATCCTCATGCCACCTGGCCTTCTGCTGTGTGTGGTGTGGGAATTAGTATACATCAGTATCCTGTAGTTAGCAAAACAACACTTGTAGAGTGTATTTGATACATTTGCAGGTTTGTAAGTACTTAGTAAATATGGTGGAATATCTGGGATTTTTGCTAGGACTTCAGGGAGGTTTATTAAAGAGAATCTGTACTCTATTATTCTTACAATAAAAAGCATACCATTCTATTCCTTATGTTCCCCTGTGCCCCTCTGTGCTGTTTCTGTCACTCCCTGCTGCAATCCTGACTTGTAATTAACAGTTTTAGGCAGTGTTTACAAACAAATGACTGGCTTCTAACCAGAGTATCATAGGCTGAGAACTAGCTTACTGTGTGACTCATGCAGAGCTTGGAGGGTGTGTGTAAAGCTTCTGCCAATGACAAGCAGTGCTGCACATTCCACACATTCCAGCCTCTTGCCGACAAACACGACAGAGGAAAGAAGATAACATTTATTACAGAGACAGTGCAACTAGAAAAGGTTGCAGTAAGACAGACCACATCAGAACAGGTATAGGAACTTATAGAATGCTCAAAATTTTGTTACAGAGTCTCTTTAAAGCACAAGGGTCAGCCATACTGTCACAGGAAAAAAACCACATAGAAGTAGATAAATACTTGTTTTAAGGACATGACATATGTTTTGTACTGTCCACATTTTTATTTCAGTGAATTGTATATAGTATATAAAGAGAAAACCATTCCAGGCATTTTCCATATTTACTGCTTCTGACTGAAGCCAATCCTGATGACATTTACTCCCTTACTCCTTTTTTCTCCTCTGTCTGAAATGGTGTATGCATTGCCTGCTCTCCTCCCCAATGAGCCCTGTACTAGGAACAGCACTGTCATATCTAGTTTGCTTTGTAAACACAGGTGAGTAGAGCATACATCAGATTTCAGCGGCTTCTGCAGAGGGGTGAGGTGATTTAGTTTCTGTCTTTCTTCTCAGCCTTTTGTCACACAATCAACGAGGAGCAGGAATGTGGGAGGGGAAGAAGGGGGGATGAGACTTTTTTAGCTTTCCTCTCTCTGGCAATGTACAAGAAAAGTGCGGGGGGGGGGGGGGGTGACGACTGAGATAAGATTCATTACATCAGACACATTGCAGGGTCATGATGCAGACTACTTAATAAACACTGAGTTGTGGGTAATTAGAATTGTATTTTATGGCTGTCAATCCCTCTTTAAGGGCTCTATTTTTTATGTTGTTCTGTATTTTGTCTTAACTTTCTATTAACCTTTTTTTTTTAGAAGTTTAGATAACTCATTAGAAAAATTAGATTATATTTTACAAATTGGATTGGACTGAACTACAAGCAAGCCACTTATTGCCACTAAAAATGTTACATTAATGATCCAATCCAAGTGGCATAAAGAAAATAAATAATATCCATTGAAGGACATCACAAGTGTCTTCTGTCCCTGTATGGAATGCACATTAACATTATCTCTTGAGGCCATAATGCACTGTGTGTCAACAATTTTCCTTAATGTAATTTTCTGGCGCAGCTTATCAAAGATTGTCAACAAACAGCTCATTCCCATGTCTCCTGGCATTGAGTGCGGGAGCCAAATGTCATATTTACATTGCACAGCTCATCCTTCATGTTCATAGTTACAGCGTGCTGTCTACAGGCCTAATCTGGTAACCTCTGAGTCCAACTTCTATCCAGAGAATGTTCTGCCTAGTCATGTCATTAGTGCCTTATTTTCTAATATTTGTATATTTCCCACATTGGGAAAAAATGACAAAAATGTAAAAGAGCTAAGGACCAATCTTGGGAGTAATGCTATGTTGGAAAAACACACACAAACACACGTCAGGCACCTCGCATTGTTCATTATTATTTAGGGGAAATGAAAATGGCAGCCTCCATATTGCTCTAACTGCAGGTTCCTTGTAAGGAATTGGGGGCACTACTCTGTTTACAGGGATAATGAGGTATCAATGAATGAAATAGTACAGCTGTTCAACCCCCAACCATACAAGCCAGTAACTGTGCAGGCAGTCAGGTGGTACAGAAGGGAGACGCCACTCCCGGGTATAAAGAAGACAATGGAAAACAGAGCATCCACGCGCACTGTGTAGACTGTAAACACTTTATTAGAAGATCAGATCCAACATACCAACATCACAGTATGATTCAAGCTCCAACGTGCTTCAGACTTTAGCGTTCTTAATCATGAGCCGTGATTAAGGACTCTACGATCCTGAGCAGTCTTGTGATGTCTGTATGTTGAATCTCATCTTGTAATAAAGTATTTGCAGTCTACACAACAAAGGCAGATCCTCCTGTTTTGATCAGTAATTAAAAGGGAGCCTAGAAGTTACTGCAAGGTACTGCACGTAATATGGACTAACATTTGTGTTGCTCAGAGGTGAAAGTAGGCACCTGTGCGGAGTTGGCCTTACTTTTATTTTGTTTGCTTTTCTTTATGAATGGACGAGCTGCAGACTATTTTTTGTGAACCTGCTGCTAAATAAACATTTACTCATTTTGAACCTGCTTTTCAGCTGCTTTCCCGCTAAATGCTCACCATTTGAAACTGATGTTCACTCGAACTGTTTTATCAAGATGAGTGCAAAGAGAACAAAAGCTAAATTGGTGTAGTTGCCAGGATAACTGACTACAGTCCACGTTTCATATCATGACTATTGAAATGCTCTCTTCTCTAGTCTACTAATAACCATTTGGCATCGCTACAGTCGATCTTGAACTCTAATGCATGCCTCCTCCCCTATCTTCTTGTTATTCAGAGTTACTCTTCCCTGTCAGTTCCTCCACTGGCTCTTGTCAATTTTCTTTGGCTCTTCCCAACAGAGTTACAGGAACCTTGTATAATGTGTATAACCCATTGGGACTAACAGATAATACAAAAATGAATTGTGAATTCGCTTATAGAGTTTGAAGTACTGAATTTACAAACATAATTTTCAGATATCCCACACATTAACCACATTAGGTTCCTTGGTACGCATATCCAGCATACTGCTGCCTTACCGTCGCTTTCACGGTCCCCGCGCTGTTTACTGTCAATCCACCGTCGCAGCCCCCTCCATCTATGATCAGGATGCGAGAATATTTTGATTCTCAATCCCGATCACTGTTCTGTGTCTTCGGAGAGCTTGTAAATGTAACACAAGCTCTCAGACCCGACACTTCCGTGTTCGGCGGTGTTCTATTAATAGAAACACGGTCTCAGTAGCACCATCTTGTGGCCAAAAAGTAAAATACACCTATTTATGCCGCTAGACTGGTTTACATAGAAAGTTTATTATTTTTTTTATTTTATTACTTATAACCCCTTCCAACCCTGCCCCACAGTTATAGAAAGATTCACTTGTTAAAAAAAAAAATTACATCATTTAATTTTTTTTACATAAATGGTTACCTTAGGGACTTTTCTAATACGGATGCCATGAGAGTATAACACTGTTAATTTTGCAAAAAAAAGTTCTTGTAAAAAGTGAAAAAGTATTAAAAACCCCTAAATGCAAAAATGCTCCTTTATTTCCAGATAAAATATTATCACCATACATTGTACTAGGGACACAATTTAAATGTTGTAATAAACCAGACAAATAGGCAAATAAAATGTGTAGGTTTTATGTACCAAAGCACATTTATTTTAAAACTATAATGGCTGAAAACTGAGAAATAATCATTTTTTCTTCTTTTTTTCCTTATTATTCCTTTTACAATGCATATATAATAAAGTAATTCATAGCAAAAACTACCATTCAAAGAAAGCATAATTTGTGGCGAAAAAAAAAATATATTGATCATTTCAGTGTGATAAGTAACAATAAAGTTATCGCTGAATGAATGGGAGGAGCACTGAAATTTGAAAGTTGTTTTGGTTTTTAAGGGAAAAAACCTGTGATCCTGAAGTGGTTAAACAGGAACTACATTTGTACATTTCTAATGTAAAGTGTTTTGTTTGCTCAAGCAAGTTGTATGATTGGTGGGGGTACATTCTGGCCTGGCTAAGAGGTCCATGTTGTTTGCAGCACTGTGCAGTGAGAAATGGTTGATGACCCACAACCCTGGAAAGATCTGGGGACAGTTAAGGTCATTGGCCATTAATTTGATCTGACCATTATTTTTTTTTCCAAAAAGCAGACAGACCCGTCAGTTGTTGCAACTCTCACTGTAGAAGAATGAGGCTCCCAGTTGATTATTTTCGTCCTTGTCCTTTTGTCAGGTCTCCCAGCTATCTTTCAATTTGCCAGTGACCAAACTTTTTATTGATCAAAGCTGCTGCAATCATCAATAAAAAAGAAGGGCATATACACTATGTAGTATGTCTTATATTGAATTATGTATGTCTGAAAGCCAATTTGTGGTGGCGCATGAATGCTACGTGATTAAACCTGTCTCCTGAATGCTGATGCTCAACTCATCCACCCTTCATATCCTCTATCAGTCCTTTCACTGATTACCTATAAAACTATGAGCAAAATATGAATTTGGCTCCTCCATAAATTGCTACACTAGATTCCAGGTACCATCCTACACAGAGAGCCTTCACACTGCTAATGACTGTTATCCCCCATTCACTCTTGCAACCTCATCTCACTTCTGCATACAAGTTTATGCACATGCCTCTGTCTATCTCTGAAATTCCCTTTCTAAAACTGTTAGTGACTCTCCAGAGTTTTAAATCCTAAAAACAACTCCTTCAGGCAAGCTGGTTTTATCCTTAGCTATGCACACAGTACCGGATTCGATAATATTTACCATCTCCCTCTACCTTTCGTGTGCAACTATCATGTATTTTGGCTGAAAACGCATGTGGGAAGGTTTCGCTCTCCTATTGTATGTTAGTATTTTCAGAACATGGTAAGGTGAAAGTGTGTGTGCGTGTGTGTGCGCGTGTGTGCGCATACGTGCGTGCATGTGTGTGTGTGTGTGTGTATACAGTTGTGTAAGGGGTGAGTATCAGCTGTATATTATCCACCGTAACCTAGTTTGCCCTTGTAGCTTGCTTGTACTATCATTAGTGGTACAACTCTAGGTTTGACATTGGAGCTATGTAAGTGAATAATAATATATACATCCTCACCATTACGGAACTGGCATTAGACATTAAAAGTTTACATACATATGCTAATTGTGTTTATTTCTCATTTTACCATATACCATAATCCCTTTTTTTTATAAAGGTTGCATATATTAAAATCAATACTTTTGCAAAATAATGTACATCAGCAAGACTGGCCATTGCACACTGTTTAATGTGCTAATCTGGCAAATCTGTGCGTTATTTATTTATAGCTCCAGAAGGAGAGTGTGTGAAGATGAGAAACACAAAGCCATGAGGTTTTACAGTGCAGTGAGTGAATTGTGCCTGTAGATTCCCACAGACCCCTCTTCTGGGAAACATCACATCAGACGCTCTAGACAGACTTGTTTACTTGCAGTGTCCTGTTCTAGCTGTGTGGGGTTTGATTTGTTTTTAAACAGTCTATAAAACAATGGCCTTTCTGACCTTAACACTGCAAATGCCCAAAATAGAAACCGTACAGGGACTGGCAACAGAAAAATACAACAGAATTCTGTGAAAAAAAGAAGAAAGCTGCAACTGCAATTTGCATGTAGATAATGTTTATCGTTATGTTTTATTTAGTTATATTTGAATGCAGGCATAGTTAATATATTTTAATTTTGATTGGTTACTAACTCAAGAAAGTTAAGTCCAAGTCTAAAAAAACGCCATTAGAGGTCCCACCACTGTATGGATGCCTCCATTGTAATAAGAAATACTAAAGTACAGATTACAGAGCAATTATTGCTTTTGAAAGTGATCACATAGGTGTTCCCAAACCATGCCATTCACTTCCTGTCCTGATTTGCTAAATACTCTGCAATATGTTGTGGTTTCTGTAAAGTTCTGTAAAGCTACAGAAACTTGCTCTCATGAATGAGCTGGTGCAATGGCAGCTCCACTGTTGTCTAATGTGGCCACATGGGTCTTCCAGTTTTGTTACCCCATGGAAGAAGGAGCTTTCCAAGGTGCTAAGCAGGTTCAATTTTAAAGGGAAAAACACTGTGTAGGACAGTGCTTCTCAAACTTATCCTCGTGACTCCACAACGGTGCATGTTTTGCAGGCAACCTCGCCTATGCACAGGTAGGGTAATAAGTATCTCAGCTAAGTAGACTCCAGGTAACTGAGACAATAATTACCCTACCTCTGCATAGGTGAGGTTGTCTGCAAACCATGCACCGTTAGGGAGTCATGAGGACAGAATTGAGAAACTGGTGTAGGAAATTTCTGCTAAAGCAGTAACAGGCCTTAGAAACTTGTAATAAGCAGAAAGACAGCTGGTAAATGTAGGTCGCCTCAACTGTAGTTATTGTAACTGTAAGAAATGCAGGAAATGGGACAGTAATGCTTTCCATCAAAAGCAGAAGTCTCCACACACCTCCTGGCCTAACTGGGAAAGAGGTCTCCATGGAAAAGGATTAATGGTGTTATGTGATTGTCCTGATAAAGTGAGCGATCAGATAAGTACTACTCTCCTGGGTGATAAGTACAGGGGTCACAGATTACTAGGCTATGAGCCCCGGCGCCCTTCCTGTGATACTCTGACACCACAGCAGTGTGCAGATAGACACAGTACCAAAACACAGCCTCTCAGTAGTATAATCACTGCAATATTACACTTTAACCTCCTCAGCGGTATGGACGAATATACACGTCCATCACCGCCGTAGGTCGCCGCTCAGGCCCTGTTGGGCCGATTTTAATGAGATAAAAAGCAGCACACGCAGCCGGCACTTTGCCAGCCGCGTGTGCTGCCTGATCGCCGCCGCTCTGCGGCGATCCGCCGCGAGCAGCGGCGAAAGAGGGTCCCCCCAGCCGCCCGAGCCCTGCGCAGCCGGAACAAAAGTTCCGGCAAGCGCTAAGGGCTGGATCGGAGGCGGCTGACGTCAGGACGTCGGCTGACGTCCATGACGTCACTCCGCTCGTCGCTATGGCGACGATGTAAGCAAAACAAGGAAGGCTGCTCATTGCGGCCTTCCTTGTTTATTCTGGTCGCCGGAGGCGATCAGAATGACGCTTCCGGAGCGCCCTCTAGTGGGCTTTCATGCAGCCAACTTTCAGTTGGCTGCATGAAACAGTTTTTTTTTTAATTTAAAAAAAACCCTCCCGCAGCCGCCCTGGCGATCTTAATAGAACGCCAGGGAGGTTAATTCAAATCCAAAGTACAATTACAGCAAATGGCACTCACTTTTGTAGGTCCTAATCCACTGTGGAACCATTGGCAAATAGCGCTTCCCACGTTCATGTTACTCTCCAAGGTAATCAACCAACTTTCCATAGCAGTGTAACCCGTTCTCAGCCTTCAGCTCCTCTTTGGAGAAGCATCCACTTCTGCTTCCTATAGCACTCAGTGACAAGGTACTCACCGTCACATCAGCTGAGTTAAGTGATTGCCTTATCTAATGTTTCTGATTCCCCTTTCAGATTGTAGAATTGTAAGTTCTCCCCCGTTGTTTCTAATTATCCCTGTACATTTGGCCTCAACTATATGTATTTGTCATTTACACATGTATGTATCTGTACTATATATGAACCTTTATTAGACACCAGCGCTTGTAGCCTACTCTGTTGCTGTAATATTCATTATTATCATTATTATTATTCCTATTATTAATATTATTCATTTATGCAGCAGTGGTATTTTCTTCAGCACTTGAAAGTGTAAATTGAACAGTAGAGATGGCCCGAACGGTTCGCCGGCGAACGGTTCTTAGCGAACTTCCGTGGTTCGCGATCGAGGCGAACCGGGAACTTTTCCGGAAGTTCGGTTCGCCCCCATAGTGCATCATGAGGGTCAACTCTGACCCTCTACATCACAGTCAGCAGGCACATTGTAGCCAATTAGGCTACACTCCCTCCTGGAGCCCCCCCCCCCCTTATAAAAGGCAGGCAGCATCAGGCAGTGGAATCACTCGTGTGCCTGCAGTAATTAGTGAAGGGATAGCTGCTGCAGACTCACATAGGGAAAGCTTAGTTAGGCTCTTGTAGGCTTGTTAGCTTGCTCCTGGCTGATTATTATTGATAAAAAAAGCACCCCTCAACAGCTCTTTTGAAAGCTAATCTTGTTCTTGTGATCTTTTCTTTTTTTTTTTTGTGTGGCCCACTTGCATTATATTCAGCCCTGTCAGTCAGTGTCACTGTGCCTGTCTGTGTGTGACAGGTGCACATTAATACCCATCACTGCATATACCTACTACCTGTTGTGTTCACTTCAGTGCACCCACCTACCTACGTGAGCGCACGCAGTGTCACTGTGCCTATCCGGTACCTTTCTGTGTGTGACAGGTGCACATGTAATACCCATCCCATCATATATCTACTACCTGTTGTTCACTTCAGTGCACCCACCAACAACGTGAGCGCACGCAGTGTGATATACCACTCCGTGCATACCTGTTAACTGCACCTGTGTGACTGACTGCACATTGTATTAGTCAAGTCAGTGCATACCTTTCACTTCATCCCCCAATATGGACAAAACAAAAGGCAGAGGCAGGCCACCTGGCAGGTCTGTTCGAGGTCGCGCTGTCGTGATTTCGTGCAGCCCGCGACCAAAGTACAGTGTTCAGAAGAAGGCACGTGCCATCAACCCCCAATATTGTCAGGGCGTAGTTGACTATTTAACACAGAACACCTAATCTTTCTCAGCTTCAGCATGGAAGCGTGACATATCTTCCTCCTCCTGCTCTGATTCTGGCACCCCACTTAACACTCAGTCGGCCGCCACCACCAAAGTGCCATCACCCCAGGGCTCAGCGGTATGGAAATTGTTTTGTGCGTCTGCCTCAGATGAGAACAATGCCATCTGTACTGTCTGTACTGTGAGCCGTGGAAAGACCTAGACCCGCGTAGGGACAACTACCTTACGAAGGCACATGATTACAAGGCACATGATTACAAAGCACAAACTGCAATGGTATGACCACCTGAGGGAAAGCAGCACACAAAAGCAAATCCACACACCGCAGTGGAAGATATGCAATTATTTCTCAAAATAGGCGATACCCAAACTGTACCGTGATGTTGAAAGGCAAGTGGTGTCATCTCTGGCACACAGAGTTGGGTCAAGGGACCATCTGACCACATGGTCTGCAAAGCACGGTCAGGCCTGCCCGAAGAATAAGTCAGTCCTCACACACAGCATTTCTGCCTGCACGCCGTGTGACTGCCTACCCCAAGACTAAGTCACTCCGCACACAGCATCTCTGCCTGCAGGCCACTTGACTGCCTTCTCCGCCACCACCAACAGGTTCCAGGACATCCTGAATAGCAGCGGCCGCTATAATAATTTTTCTGGTGCATGTACATGCCTGCCTAATTTTTCTGGCTGCACTGCGGCTGCAACAACAAAACAAAAGGCATGTACATGTGCCAATTCCCCTTTGTGATCATTACCTTGCCGCGGTGAAGGGGCTTGCGTATCACAATGAAGCAATGACCGCCGGCTATATGAGTGTCTGGGGGGGGGGGGGGGGCACACCCAAGATAATAAGGCAGTTGCTTCATTGTGGACAGACCAAATTTGATCAGCTGGATAGTCACTGTTCTGTCATTCAGCTACCTCAGCCCGGCGACCATATGGGCTTGAAAACCGCCACGGCCTGAACTCTGGCCATGGTGCGCACCAGTCCAGCATGGCCATCACTACACAAACAGCAGTTTGTGGTGCGTTACACAGTGAGTTTGGTGTGTCAGTGTGAAGCAGTACTCTAATTACACTCCCTTATTGATGTATACACATGCAAGATGTTTTAAAGCACTTTAGGGCTGCAATTTAGTATTCAATGTTATTTCGGCCCTTAAAACGCTGCTTTGCGTCAAATCCAGATTTTTCCCTAGGACTTTTGCCGTGTATGCCCCCATCCAGGTGTTAGACCCCTTGAAAAATCTTTTCCATCACTTTTGTGGCCAGCATAAATTTTTCTACTTTTCCAAGTTCGCCTCCCCATTGAAGTCTATAGCGGTTGGCGAAAGTTCGCACGAACTGAACTTTCGCGGGAGGTTCGTGAACCGAAAATCAGAGGTTCGGGGCCATCTCTATTGAACAGTTCATGTCACCAACTGGGTGGAAAGAGGCGCCCAAGATATGATACAACTGAGTTAAAAACAATAAAATGAAAAATGAGGAGGCGTACTTCAGTGAAGACAAGTCGTTTATAAATAATCTTATTATATGCACTGGCAACGCATTTCGTGGATACTAGACCACTTCCTCAGGCTGATTAATGTGTCAATGGAGAATCTAAGCCAAGAAAAAAATGTGCCTTTTCCTCTCAGGATGTATTCTGACCACCCTCCACATTTGCATGTCACCAACTGTTCCTCACTTAAAGGGCCCACAAACTAATGTCTTTGTCATTTATAACAATAAAAAAAAAATCAATGATCAGTAGAAGAGTAAAAGTTCCAGGCCTACCTGCTACTTGGCAATGGATGGTAATATTTGTTCCCAGAATTGTTTTAACGGCACTTCCAACATCTACAGTGATGGAGAAAGCATCCATATTGATAAGAACATTCTTTGAGGTCTTTATCAAAGGCTTCCCTGGAGAGAGAGAAAAAAAACACAACACAAAGTATGTAGTCACCTGATAAACTCAATAAATGCCACATCAGATCAAACAAAACAAAACAAAACACTGTTATGCACCAAATTGTCATAAAAGCATGCCATAAAGCTTCTAAACTAATCCACCCAGAAATAAGGCTCCAAAAAATAAATTCTAAAAATCAAAGATTTCCTATTGGATACATCTCAAAATCAAGCCAGCCTTTTTTTCTAGGTTGATAAATCATTTTTGAACTTGAGGTTTCTTTTGAGGCTCTTTGCAATGCCTGACCGGGGCACTTTGTCTCAGGTGTTTGACATTCTAAGGTAATCAGTAATGGATGGAGAAGACTGCAGGAGAGCAAAAATTATTTAAATGCTTACTTATTCATCATGTGGAATAAGAGGTTACTAAAGCAAGGTCAGGTATACAATAACTTGTGACAAGCACTATTAATGCCCATTGTACACATGTAATGTGAGCATTATTTCATATTTAATTCACCACATTACAACTACAATTTCAAGGTTACTCAATGAGGATTGTTAAAAAAAAAATATGAATGCAAGGTCATCATGATGAGATTTCCTTGTTCTTTGACTTAACTAGACACTGAGAGAAATGTGAGACCATCCAGAATTAGATATTTTGTACTATTCAATTTTTTAATGTTTACTCAACTTGACACACGCCTAAATGACATTATTGGTCGCACATGTGATAATATGTAGTTTTGAAGCAGTCTCAGTTTGTTTGATAACTGACACATGGTTCTGATTCATTCCTACAACAAAGTGGATTGCTTATGGTACCTCCTTGGATCCTCCTGATTTTACTTATGTTAAAGGGCAGTAACTATAATCCATGAGAAAAAGAGAAAAATTTGCAAGCTTCAATACCAACATACTCTTACTTGACAAAAGTGTTCTTCGCAGATGTTTTAATTTTTAATTCAAGGGCAGACCTTTTAGTATAGTAATGATTTGGGGGTAAGTGTTGATGGTTTCCCTGAAGAAGAAGCCTATACTTTAAACCAAAGAAAGACTAACCCTAGGTAATGCAACTACGGTATTTGCCAATTTAATCAAAATATCATCGCCATTTTTAAATATACAACGCCTCAAAGTAGTTCTGCCGATTTGAATAATGAACAAGAGATCATCAGCTAAGACTTTAATGTAGGTCACTGAAAGTTGGTAAGTGGCAAGTATTATAACCAGTGATGGGCTCACGAGTAGTCTCACCACCGAGCACTTCCTAATTCCAGTTTGAAGGGGAAGTGTGTGTAGTGAGGCTTGCAATGTGTCCAATAGGACACGTGCAAGCTGTTTGGAGCGCAGGGAGGAGGACGGACTTATGGGTAACTAAGCCCTTGTCATCCAGCCGCACAGCTGAGGCAATTAAGCCTCATTTAAATCACAAATTTGAGTCCTTAGGGACTCCGGACTACTCGTGAGGCCATCACTGATTATGACAAGACAAGACAAATAACATTTATATTGCGCTTTTCTCCTTGCGGACTCAAAGCGCCAGAGCAGAGCAGCAGCCACTAGGGCGCGCTCTATTGGCAGTAGCAGTGTAAGGGAGACTTGCCAAAGGTCTCCTACTGAATTAGTGCTGGCTTACTGAACAGGCAGAGCCGAGATTCGAACCCTGGTCTCCTGTGTCAGAGGCAGAGCCCTTAACCATTACACCATCAGCCAATCATTGCGCATTTCATTGTGCAGTTAGCAAGGATTTAAATGGAATGAAACTCAAATTTCATGTATGGTCTAAAAAGCATTAGCCACAGCATAAAACTAAAATATACTGAAAGTGTTAATACTCAATGACATTAAACTAGGCTTTTCATGTTTTCTACTGATTTTTTTTGCTGTGTTTAATGTTTTTCATAAAAAAAACTTATTTCGAGTTTCATACCATTATAACACATTTGTGTTCAAATCTAACAATTAGGGATGAGCAAGAATGCCTTCGGCAGTCTTGTAAAAAATGTTCTTACACTTGTGCAGTGCTGATCCCGGATGAGTACACATGGCTGCGTGCTAGTGTTTAGATGAGCCTGACTCCCACTTCCTCTGAATTTTTACATAGCGGCAGACAGAGTTTTGCCTCGGAGCAAACATTGTCTTGATAAAGGGGCCCTACGTGGATCCGAAATGTTTGCCATATGCTTTAATTTGGAACCAATTAAGATTTACTATGGATGTGCCAGCTCTTTCTTCTATTGCATGACAGTACGTACGTATGTCTACGATCATTTGTGGCTTGGGAACCATGTGTGTGATTTTTAGAGAGGACGGGAAGGGCATGGACACTATTGTCTGTTGAGCATGCTTATGTGGTGTGCAACAGCTGCAACAGAGAACAATGCAAGTGCCATTTATTCATGTAAAATGCAAAGCTAGCTTCATTGCAGAGCAAAGGGGAAGTGTGTCTGGGCCCTTACGGTTTATCATCTGAAAATAAACCCTGGCATGCAGGAGTGCCCTGAAAAACCTCTTGGAGAGAAACAAATCCATGTAAAGATAAACATGACCCACTAAGGCTTTCAGCAACATACCTGCCAAAGTAATGGCAATAGACACCGATGCAGAGCCTAAGGAGTTAGTGGCGTTACATGTGTAAAAACCAACATCAGCTTCAACTGGTTCCAGTATTTGCAGGGTATCATCTGACTTTAGAAGGATTCTGTTTAAACATACCAATGGCACAAAATGAGTGTTATTTTAAAAAGACATTTCGTAAATAACCATCTTAGCGGGGTGATCCATCTACTGTAAAACTAAGTGCTCACAAGATTCAGAAGTATTAATCTAATTATTATATGGTTTGGGGATCTGTTAATGTGATTTTGGGGCTTGGCCACTCATGGTCACACCTGTACATTTGTCCATTTCAGTGGCGCTCAACACCTATTCTACGCTATGATTTACATTTGCAGAGATCTTAGCAAAGCCAATACTTAAGTTCTGAGGTTAGCTGGGAACAATGCCCGGAACAGCAGCCGGCGTATCTCAATGCTTATGTCTCTGAGTGAACTAAATAACAAAAACTTAGTCTAGAAGATCACCAACAATTGAAATAGACTTGTGGGTGGACTGACCCTTTAACACAGATAACTAAATACATTAAAATAAATGGTGATTTCTAGAAAAGATGCTTATTGTAATATAGCTAATGTATTATACTATTAAAGCCAAATACACAACAGAATTACAGTATATGTGAAATGGCTTCCTTGCCAAGAAGTTTGTAATTGTCTCCAGTTAGTGCTGAAATTCATATTCTCTAGTAACAAAGAATAACCAACACTACCAACTTCACCTTGTTCCCTTTGCAATTAATAGCACTGTGCAGTGCAGCATAGACTCACTCACCGTCAGTGCTGTCTGTCTCAGTGTCACAGGGGATATATACATATATAGAAATATATAAATGAAGACTTGGCTATATGGTTAGCTGTATTTGTAATAAAGTTAGTCTTTTTATTTCATATAGAACTGTATATATATATATATATATATATATATATATATTTTTATTTATTTGTATCTGCCTAGAGTTTGTTCTTTGTATTTTAAAATGTAACCATACAAATGACCAGTACTGGACAATAGTACTGCAATCACTTTTAATTTAAATCAAATTACTACTCCCGTCGGCTGAGAGTGAACACATTGTAATTAAACAACTAAGGCCCCTTTTAGACTTGGCTACTGCGTCGCACTGCGTTACGTTTCCCCGCCGCAAGGACCATGCAAGTCTTTGGAGACTTGTAGACTTAACCCGATGTGCCAGGAGTATCCAAACTGACCCATCCCTGATGCAAAGTCTGTAGCACATTATCACATGATCCATGCCTACTGCACGGATTATGCAGCAATTTGCGATGCAGTAAGTGTAGACAACGGATTGCGGTGTGATACGGGCACATGCGGACCAACAGGAAACCCAGTGATGTACTTAACTTCCCAGGGAGAGTGTCTGTCACTGAACAGGTGGTCCGCTATGCATATGAACCTGCCATGCACATTGGCACAGGATCATAAGAAGGCTGGTTTCTGGAGTGTTTGCACTGCATCGCACCGCTAGTAATTGGTGTGAAACTGGCCTAAAACATTTGTTCTCAAACATGATTTTAAATCTTCCAGTACTAAGGTGCAGCAATAAGTGTCAATACACACAAGTAAAAATGCTATACAGTGCATACTGACTAGCTCCTTTTTATGTTGTGAATCCAAGGACTATGAAGATTTGTGCTTAGCAAATAGAATGAGTTTTACCTGTGCTGCTGAAATACTATGTAGATTTATACCTACACTTCTACCGCTCAGGACTCTCTATTGGTCCTTGGTTTACTGAGCCACTAATAGCCTTGGGAGCTCAGCTTTCTTTACTTAGATTTAAGCAACCTGTATCGCTAAACCTACTTTGTGCTTTGTTATACCTTCTACATAAAAAAAAATCTATACCTGTGTAATTTTTATCACATAATCATTTTCCATTGGCCAAGTTTGTAAAAAAATGTACTCAATGCATTGTGCAATAAGAGTAATAAACTTAAATCTTGCTGCTAAATGATAACATTTTATTCTAGATATACCTGTAATTTTACTACCTGTCACTATATTTCACTTCTTCTCCATTCTTGGCCCAGCTTATTACTGGCTTAGGATTTCCTCCTGCTTCACAATGAAGTAACACACTGAGTGTTCCACTAGCCAGTGCCACGGTCTGTCCAATGTGGGTGACGACTTCAGAAGCTGAAAAATGTTGGGCTGCAGTAATCTTTCTAAGAATAACAGGCTTCCTGAGGGAATGTTCTGGCAGAACCTCATGAGGCTCAAATACTTCTGCTTCCAGTGAAGATGACCTCCATGAACTCGAAAAACCAGAGACAGGTTTATACAATGAATATTCTGAATTTCCTGGACCATGCTGTTTAGGTTCAGTCTTAAAAACTGGAGGTTCATTAATTCCTAGACTATTTTTTGCTAAGTCATGAGCGAACTGTAACAAAATGTGTTTGCTGTTGTCATGGTGCTCCACAGGTTGCTGAGACAAGGAGCGAATTACGTCTTCCACATGCTTAACATCAGTTACAACAGTATTTGGAAAAGAATTCTCCAAACCATGGTCTTCCTCTGATGAGATATTTCGCTCATATGATTCTTGTGGGTCAGATGTCTCCAAATGATGGTCAGACCAGGGTTTTAGGGCCAAAAGACGTGAAACAAGGTTATCATACCGACTACTAGGATCTGTTATCTGCATTTGCTTCTCAGTTTTACTTCTGTTGAAAATATTTGAATTTTGTTGCTTTTCTGGACGATGATACAAATCATTTTTTCGATGTTTCTTGGTCGTTTCTTCATCTCTATGTATATAAGTCATAGAAATTATTTTATTATTCTCTCCAATGAGCTTGATGACAAAATGTTCTTGGCTAGGCCCAGCCATGCATGTGTAAATGCCAGTATCTGATGGCCTTAGGTGATGTATTTTAATATATCCATGTGGTGCTACAGTAATGTGTTCTGAGCTGATCAAGTGTTTCCCATCCTTTTCCCATATGATTTGAGGTTTGCGGAACCTACGCACAGGACACCTAAGTACAAGAGACGTCTTTGGTAGGAGATAAGCATATCCACCAACAACAAATTGTAACTTCTTCTGCTTTTTTGCCTGTATGTAGATTTTTCTCAAGCCAGATATTTGAGGGATTACTTTTTGGCCAAGCCGGGGTCCTTAAAAGGAGAAAAAGTAACGTTAGTTCACATAACACGCACAAAACAAGTAGAATTAGTAAAACAGAAGAGCCTGCAAGTATACCAATATAAGGTGTAGTAACTTCATTGCAGAAAATTCTTCCTCATTAAAAAAAATAATTACTATTTTATGACTACTGTATTTCAACAGTGTATGCATGACTTAACTTTATATTCCCAGCAAAGTAGTTATCTATTTGGCAGAGGGAAGGGAGGGGGAAAGGCGTCCATGAACAGGCATTAAACCGTATGTATGGGTGGATTAAAGGAAAAATCAGCTAGCTCTATGAATTAAAAGAGCAACTCTAAATCTAAAAATGTTAAAAACAAAATGTTAAGAGTAGAAGTGGCAATAAATGGTAACATATAATGTGCAGCACAGGCAGAGTGCTAAAACAAAAGCTTGCCTCCTAATTACTCTGTTAGGAGTAAGAGTAAATCATTTTCCTGCGAGTGAGGAACTCTATAATATTCAGTTGACTAGGAGACAAGTTTCTACCCAACACAGTTTCCTTGCAGACTTAGCCCTCAAAGTGCACATTCCTTATGCCTTAGATTAAGTTAGATACATATTCCCCATAACACAAATGTTGCTATTCTATCTATCACATAACAAGTGCAGCTATCATGTTCCCCACACAAAGGCAGGTCAATATCCTCCCTATACATAATTATGCGGGGAAACAAGCTGTATTGCAATTAGTTACCTGCTCTGCACCAGGTAGTCCCCGACTTACGAACAACCTGCCAATACGAACGGCCGCCGATTCCATTGCAATTGCCATTTTCAGGTGACGTCTGAGCAGGATGAGACGTCAGTTTGACCCTGAATAGGCTGTTACGATCCTACGTTACTTTGTTGAGCAGCTTCTGCTGTTTTCCAGACACTGTAAAACCTTAACCCGCTGACAGGCTGAACTCTCTGGAGGTCACTAAGAGCCGGGGTGCTTTAGTTTTACATGGCCGCAGCCCCCCTCTGACTGCACAGTTAAAAGTTGATCCTCAGATATGCAAAGACACAGGCTGGAGTGCAGGAGGGTTGTGCGAGCCGTGGCTGTACAGAGCAAAAGGGCAGATACAAAAAACAAGCAGCTAAACTACATTAGGAGCAGGCAAATCTCACTGTGCAGCTAACTACCCTCTTGCAGTCTGCTTACTATTTACAGTGTTCAATTATTTCCTGCCAACATTACTGCTGCTCTGTGACATTGGACTATTTAAGGCTACTATTATACTACTATTTTAGATTACTTTAGGCTAGGACAGCTTGTACTGGCCTGATATTTAATGGAAAAATATATCCGTTCCAACTTAAGAACGGATTCAGTTTAAGAACGAACCTACAGTCCCTATCTCGTTCATTAACCGGGGACTACCTGTACTCTGCAGCAGTACAGCTATCATGTCTGCTCTGCTCTCAGTGCTTGTCATACGACTAAAGCTCAACACACACCATACAATCTTGGTTGTACAGATTTACCAAATCTATGTAGTATAAGGGCCAACAGATTGAAAATACCTTGAATGATTGAATGGTTAAGCTCTTATACTACATGAAAGTGGTAAGATTGAACAACCAAGATTGTATGGTGTGTGTTGAGCCTTAGTCACGTGACAAGTGCAAACATGAGAGCTGAACTCCTGAAGATGATGCTACATAGAACAGGTAACTATACACAATACAGTACACTTCCCTATATAACTCTGAATTGGGGTATGAGGGAGTGGAATGACAGTAGGCAATGGAGAGGGTAAAGTGCCCAACAGATTCATCCACCTCTTCTGCACCATTCACATCTAGTTATGTTTCCCTTGGTAAATCTGACTCTGAAAGTAATTTATTAAAGCATAAGTAAAATGTAAGTGCAATTTACATACATCACATATTGTTATGCAAAAATCATTTCTAACACATAGTAAGAAAAGCAGTTACTTGTGCATGGTGCCAGTGAGCAGGCCCGGGTGATCTGAGGAAGTGCAGCACCTGAACATAGGGAGATATTCACCACATGGTATTCACCACTTTTCACCTTCTGTTTACAGACGGCAGTTTGGACTTGTGATCCCTCTCCACATGAAGCTGAACACTAGAAATCAAAGATTTCAGATAATAATTTATATATTAGTTCATATTGGTGGCAGCCTTAGAGTCTGTTGATCATGTTTCATATAGTATGCAGTATGTAACAAAGTTTATTGAGTTTTAGTAATATTGTACATCGGATTTGATTTACAGATAATATGAGATAAACATTGTGCGTGGTAAAGGTAAAGAGAATGTTGATGTTGAAATCATATTCAACTATGTTCATCATAGAAATTACGCAAGTACTGTTACCATTAAAGTAAGTTTACATGAACATTTTGGCAGACAAGGTTTCTATAAATTGGCTGGTTTACACCACCTTTGTTTGACATGGACAAGCCAATCAGCAGCAAGGGGAGTGATGCTGAACTTCTCTCCTACAAAACATTATTCATTTTCAAAGAAGAAAACAACTATTTGGCAACGGCAGTTAAAATATTACAAACTCCTCAAGATTATGAATAATATCCATAAAACCTTTGCATGTCATTAGAAAGCATCTAGCTTTAGTTAATATACTGTTTTAGAACAAAACTCTGTCAATTCTGAAAAAGTTATATGGATGCCTCAAAAGTAGTGATGAGCGAATATGGCCTTTTTAATTTCATAATAATTTTTATAAAAATGTGCCAATTTTGCACAGATGAGAATATTTGCAAAAACATATGAGAATGAGAAACGATGCATTGCACAAGGATGAGAATTTCCTACAAAAGGGCATGCAAAAACACCTTTTTGCCCACTACATTGATGTCAATAGACATGAGAAAAGTCAGTTTTGACAAGACACAGAACATTTATATCACACTTTTGTCCTGGCAACTCAAAGCGCAAGAGCTGCAGTCACTAGGACAAGCTCAGTAGACAGTAGCATTGTTAGGAGGTCTTGCCTAGCACAAATTAAAATATTTGCAACAAAAATTAAAATTTTTACTCAATACAAGGTTCATCTTCCAATTAAAAGGAGAGTTTGTGATTTTTGGCATCATAAAAAAGAAGTGCAATAGTCTATAATCAGGTGTACATTAGGCTAAAAGCTGGCATGTAATTAATGAATAGGATAACATTTAGATACAGATCTTGACTGATTAAAGTATACCCGACCCAAGGCAAAGCTACCTTAGGAAAGTGCAAAGGTATGTTCATTCTTGATCTATATACCTCTGTGCATTGCCAGTTCATCTCCTCATTCCTTCTGGTCCCTGTAATTACTCCTTGGCAAAGCTTGACTTTTGGCAAAAGTCAGATCTTCAGACAGGAAGAGACAGGCTTAGTGCAATGTTCCCTCCTATCACCCTACCATTCTATCCTCTTCCCTTCTCCCTGGGAAAGTGAACGGGGCGGGAAAGAGGCAGTAATGGGACTGTGTGTAGTAGGAGGGAACATAACAGCAAGCCTGCCTTATCCTGTCTCAAAATTTGACTTCAGCTAAAAGTCAACATTTTTAAGCAGTGATTAAGGGACCGGGGAGGGGGAACAAGCAGAAGGAAGAACAACTCACAGAGGTATGTGGATCCAGTGTGAACATACCTCTATGCTTACATTAAGTAGCTTTGCCTTCGGTCAGGTGTGTTTTTAAGTTGGTGTGTTAAAGCACATTTAAACTCATTTATTGGGTGCACACTTCACTAATGATTCCCTACCATAAAGGCCCTAGTTTGGCATCTCAGATTTTGCACAATTATAATTCATAATTCATATTATTTAATAATGGTTTCTTGGGATAGGTACATTAAGTAGAGTTGACTAATATTAGCATATTTTAATGTAACATATAGCAAGTCAAACATGGAGGATCTATTTTAAGATATAAAAACTTCACTTCTGATTTGCATCTTACATACCTGTGACCAATCAGTCAGAGACCATTCTGGTGGACAGTCTTCATTGTAACATAACTCTTGAGCCAGAGGTCTATCGGATGAGCAGAAGGTTTCAGGGAGTTCCAGAATGCTGCCATCAGAAAGCCTCTGCTTACAGATAACTTCCCGTGTCTGAATACCTCCACCACATGACAATGAGCACTGCAAAGGTGGAGCAGAATTATAATCAGAAGGAAATACGCTAAAGCATAGCCACTGTAGGTAAAACACACAGATGCTGCAAAAATGTGGTTATACAGGGTATTACCAGACTATATAATGAGTATGATTTACAAGTAGGGATGGCAATGCTTAGGAGCACTCATGGAGAAGCATGTGTTCAGTTGGATCAGCAGATTTGCAAGGATCTGATTTGCTGTTCGTGATGCCAGGAAGTCATCACAGCAAGTCAGAACTTTAATCATCTATCAGCTGATCAAACTGATCAAATGCTTCCCCATGAGTTCTAAACATTGTCATCCCTATTTACTAGTGTTCTCTAGGGCTTGAGAACAGTGGAAAAAGTAAGGGATCCAGCAAACCTGGACTGGAATTTATAGTTCAATTGTTTGATAATAAGTGACAAAAGTTTGCAACCCCTCATACAAAACGTGTCCTCATTTCATTAAACTGTTTGTTTTTTCGTTTCTTTTTTACATTTACGCCTTTATGGTATGGTATGGTTGGGGGTGGGGCTATCTGGTTGTCCCTTTACTAAGAGTTGACCATATAGCACTAGATGCTCCCAATTTTATTGCCTGTTTACTTCTTGGGGCACACAGGGGTGAAGAAGAGTCTTGTTCTTAACCTTGGGATAAGGGTCCTTTGCAACAGGAGGGTAGACTTGTAAATTGTTTTTTTAATCCACAATAGGGGATTTTTTTTGCCTGACCACAGGAAATTGACACTTAATGTGGCCACTTTAGACCCTATCTATCTAGCTATCTATCTCTCTACAGTGGGTTGCAAAAGTATTCGGCCCCCTTGAAGTTTTCCACGTTTTGTTATATTACTGCCACAAACATGAATCAATTTTATTGGAATTCCACATGAAAGACCAACACAAAGTGGTGTACATGTGAGAAGTGGAACGAAAATCATACATGATTCCAAATATTTTTTACAAATAAATAACTGCAAAGTGGTGTGTGCATAATTATTCGGCCCCTTTTGATCTGAGTGCAGTCAGTTGCCTATAGACATTACCTGATGAGTGCTAATGACTAAATAGAGTGCACCTGTGTGTAATCTAATGTCAGTACAAATACAGCTGCTCTGTGAGGGCCTCAGAGGTTGTCTAAGAGAATATTGGGAGCAACAACACCGTGAAGTCCAAAGAACACACAAATCAGGTCAGGGATCAATTTATTGAGAATTTTAATGCAGGCTTAGGCTACAAAAAGATTTCCAAAGCCTTGAACGTCCCACGGAGCACTGTTCAAGCGATCATTCAGAAATGGAAGGAGTATGGCACAACTGTACACCTACCAAGACAAGGCCATCCACCTAAACTCACAGGCCGAACAAGGAGAGCGCTGATCAGAAATGCAGTCAAGAGGCCCATGGTGACTCTGGACAAGCTGCAGAGATCTACAGCTCAGGTGGGAGACTCTGTCCATAGGACAGCTATTAGTCATGCACTGTACAAAGTTGGCCTTTACGGAAGAGTGGCAAGAAGAAAGGCATTGTTGACAGAAAGCATAAGAAGTCCCGTTTGCAGTTTGCCACAAGCCATGTGGGGGACACAGCAACCATGTGGAAGAAGGTGCTCTGGTCAGATGAGACCAAAATGGAACTTTTTGGCCAAAATGCAAAATGCTATGTGTGGCAGAAAACTAACACTGCACATCACTCTGAACACACCATCCCTACTGTCAAATATGGTGGTGGCAGCATCATGCTCGGGGGGTGCATCTCTTCAGCAGGGACATGGAAGCTGGTCAGAGTTGATGGGAAGATGGATGGAGCCAAATAGAGGGCAAACTTGGAAGAAAACCTCTTGGAGACTGCAAAAGACTTGAGACTGGGGTGGAGGTTCACCTTCCAGCTGGACAATGGCCTCAATTCACTAAGCTTATCTCCTGTCTTTAATAACTCTTCTACAGTTGTTACCATGGTGATAAGGCATGTAGTATTCAGGAAACATTTTACCTCAGGCAAGCCTAAAGTTAACTCTTCTGTCTTTAAATTAACTCTCCAATCCTTAAAATAACTCCAGAGTTAAAGACAGGCTGTTAATTAACTGCATGTGAAAATAACTACAGAGGGGGTAAATTAACTACAGGAGAGGTAACTTAAGGAATGAAGAGGTAAGATAACTCTCTCACGTGTGGAGGTAAGTTTTCTCTTGCTTTATTATCTCTAGCATGATCTTAGTGAATTGAGGCCAATGACACTAAACATAAAGCCAGGGCATCAATGGAATGGTTTAAAACAAAACATATCTATGTGTTAGACTGGCCCAGTCATAGTCCAGATCTAAATCCAATCGGGAATCTGTGGCATGATCTGAAAACTGCTGTTCACAAACGCTGTCCATCTAATCTGACTGAGCTGGAGCTGTTTTGCAAAGAAGAATGGGCAAGGATTTCAGTCTCTATATGTGCGAAGCTGGTAGAGACATACCCTAAAAGACTGGCACCTGTAATTGCAACAAAAGCTGGTTCTACAAAGTATTGACTCAGGGGGCCGAATAATTACGCACATCCCACTTTGCAGTTATTGATGTGTAAAAAATGTTTGGAATGATGTATGATTTTCGATCCACGTCTCACATGTACACCACTTTGTATTGGTCTTTCACGTGGAATTCCAATAAAATTGATGCATATTTGTGGCAGTAATGCGAGAAAATGTGGAAAACTTCAAGGAGGCCGAATACTTTTGCAACCCACTGTATCTATCTTATTTTTTTTATCAGATATAAACTCTTCAGACTGAATATGGCACTTAACAAAAAGCAACACATTCCACATAAGGAAAGGTAACAAACCCTCTGCCAAGTAAATCTAACTTTTTAGAATAATTGGCTCAAAATAGACATTTTCCATGGTCTTGAAAATGAAATATAATGATTGTATTATGGATGGAAAATCTAATATAGGCAAGAATTTGCACTACACTGCCATAGTATGGTTTACATGCTCTAAGGAAACTCCTATATGGAATCCTTTTTTTTTTCTTTTTTTTTTTTTTTTTAAACCTTTTACGTGGAAGTCTAGCTCAGGTTTTTTTTTTCTTTGGCAAGCAGAAGGAAAGACTGGGCCTTTTGTCAGATTTTTATTGTTATCTGAATCCCTATTAGGGGATGTCTTGTCCTGTCCTTTTTGGAATTTGGAAAGAGATTGGAAATAAGTGCATACAGCAATCAAAAGTCTATGCATGGAGAATCCAAGATGGTGGTTAGCCAGTGTCCTGCTGGCCTGTCGATGATGGAATTCAATAACAGATGATAAAAAAGGACAAGGATCTGAGTGGGTTGTTGCTGTGTTTTAACTCCCTCTGTAACTGGGAGTGGCTATGACACGCACAGGTTCAGCCTTGTGTAATTGAAACGGGGAAGTTCACCTGAGCGGGTTGCTGTGTTTAAACCCCCTCTGTAGCTGGAAGTGGCACAAGTCTAGCCTTGTGTAATTGAAACAGGGGGCAGAGTTAACCTTTCATGAAGAGAGATATTGGCACAATACCTGTTTTGCTCAATCTATCTGTGCCCATAGGTCACATCAAGAAATAGACTGCATAGCCACATTCAGTGCAACGTTACGAATCCCCAGATATCAAACATCAGGGTTATGACTTGCACTGTACTACAGTGTTACTTCGAACCTGTATTACTCCAGGTCCGGAAGTTTGATTGGTCTGAAGACCTCTCAGAACCAGCACCAGGCTGAACCCCACAACCTGTGCAAAGGTGAGTAACATAGGAGCTTCCCAACCCCTGAATTATGAAAAATTCCTGGATCACACTAGGTCAGCTGTTTGGAGGGGGACATACTGTAGATAAGATCTTGCCCTCCGCAGCTTTAACCATTTCACCTCCCACGTGATGAATACATCCCTGAAAATCTCACCTGAGCTCCCCTGCGGTTGTGCACAGATTGGTGATTAGAAACATATGTTCCTAAACGAAATCGAAGTGTTTAAATTGCAATGATTGCTGTTGGAACAAGCAACAAAAATCATTTATTTGTAAAAATGACAGTCACTGTCATTTCCTGTTGGTGGAACGCAGCGTGGGGACATCTAGTGGCCAAAAAGAATATTTCAATAAAATAATAAATGTACATTTCCTATCCCTATAACAAGCCCCTTAATTCATTATGCTTCCTCCCTGCCCCCATATAACAGATTTGTAAAAAAAAAAAATTAAGTTACGTAATTTAAAAGACAATACATGAATAGTTACGTTAGGGACTTAGCTTTTCAAATATGTATGCTATGAGGATGTACTACTGTTACAAATAACATATATACATTATTGTTAGAGTACCCAAAATGACATAATGGAAAAACACACCTTTATTTCCAAATCGAATATTGTTGCTGTACATTGTAGTTGGGTCATAATTTAAACAGTGTAATAACCAGGACAAATTGGCAAATAAAAATAGGGGGTTTTAATTACTGTAGTATGTTTAATTTTTAAACTATAAGGGCTCGTTTCCACTAGTGCGGCATGCGTCTGCACGCCAGCACTGAGCGGGTGGGTGGTATCACAGGCGAATCCCATCAGCCGTGCCATGCACGGCTATGGGATTCGCAGCCACAGCTGCGAATTCTGCGGGGGGGTTCCGGCCGAATCGCTACAGCAAGCGATTCCTCCGGTGGCGCCATTCTCCCCTATGGCAGAGTTTCCTCGTGTGATTCATGTGCGGGGAAACTCTGCGGAATCGCTGCGGTTTCCACCCTAGTGGAAACGGGCCCTAATAGCTGAAAGCTGAGAAATAATGCATTTTTTTCATTTTTTTCTTATTCCCATTAAAATGCCTTTAGAATAAAATAAATTCTTAGCAAACAGTACCACCCAAAGAAAGCCTAATTTGTGGCGAGAAAAAACCATCTATAGATTATTTCAGTGTAATAAGTAGTGATAAAGTTAGTGGTGAATAAATGGATGCAACGCTGAAATGTGAAAAGGTGAAGTGGTTAATACATAAATTGGAAATAAGTCTATGGAATCATTTATATTGACACAAGGCTCTAATGGATTGCCTAGTGGAGGTGGAACACCCCAAGTCCAAAATTACAGTCTTTTTAGCATTAATTCTGACGTTAGAACACTCACCATATCTAAGAAAATTTGAATTAGCTCTACTGATAGAAAGGACAAGCCCAGTAATAAAAATAATAAGTCATCTGCATAGACAAAAATGTTTAGCTTCTTTGTGGCTAACTTAAAAGGGAAACTGAAGTGAAAATAAATGTATGATATAAGGTAATGATTTGTATGTGCAGTGCAGCTAAGAAATAAATTATTATTAGCACAGATATGAGTCTCATATTGTTTCCAGTACAGGAAGAGTTAAACTTCAGTTATCTATGCAAAAGAGCTTCTGTGAGCCCTGCAACTTTATAAAGTCACGGACAGAACTGTCTTGTCGCTCTTATCTCAACTCTCTCTTTGTTACTTCTTTGAACTTTTCTTTGCAGAAAAAACATAAACAAAGGGCCAGTAGCCTGCTCTTTGATATCATTTAAAATGCTGAGTGTATTGTGGAAACTGAAATTATTAGAGAATGATGCAATGTTATAAAAAAAAAAAGCTATATACCTGAAAATAAAAATGAGACACTATTTTCTTTGCTACTAATGTTCTATTAATTGTCCGTACTACACTTTAAGGCCAGAAATTAAGTAAATTATTTATTTTCTAACTCCCTGCTTGATCATTTCCAGTCTGGCTTTTGCTCCAAGCACTCTACAGAAATAGTTCTTACTAAAAAGGCCAATGATCATTATTCCATACTCATCCTTCTCGATCTGTCCTCGGCATGTTATACTGTTGACCACACTTTACTCCCACAGATACTTTCATCTGTAGGCATAAAGGACCCCACTCTCTCCTGGATATCTACCTATCTCTCTATACATTTTTTTCACCGGGCCTGATGCACCAACTGGCGGTAATATTTTGCCGGGCTGGAGCAGTGAACATATTCACCATTGCTAACGCTGGACTATGGTTGTCCATTGCATTAATGTTAATGTGTCTCTGTTTATGTTGCTTTCCCAGCAGCACTACTGTAAAGGCCCCATTGTTCTGTTAGTGCCTAGTACTCTCACACTAGCATACTAGGTTCAATTCCCACACTGGACATTATTTGCATGGAAATTATATGTTCTCCCCCAGATTTGTGCCATTTTCTCTGGTTTCCTTTCCCGTCCAAAAAACATACTCATAAGCTAATTGGTTACCCCCCAAATTGGCCTTAGACTAAGTTAAAGGCATTAAACTAGGTCTGTGATAGGGATCAGTTTGAGAGCTCCTCTGAGGGACAGTTAGCGATGTGATTGTGAAGTCTGTAAAGTGAAGGTATCAGCACTATAGAAATACATCATACAGGGGTTGGACAAAATAATGGAAACGCCTAACATTTTGGCATCATAATCTTTGAACATGTTTTAAGCAATCAAAACTTGACATATGTTAATTTTTTTATTTGATATGTTTAATTAAAATAATTGTTTTTTATACAGATATTTAAACAAAAGTTGGGTATAATTTATAAAAATGGCAGATCTCTCAGAATTTCAAAGAGGCCAAATTGTTGGTGCTCGTATAGCAGGCGCTACTGTAACAGAAACTGCCCGAATGCTTGGCATTTCAAGAGGTACTGTCTCAAAAGTAATGACTGCCTTTGAAAGAGAAGGAAAAACATCCTCAGCAAAGCACAGTTGTGGCCGAAAGTCGAAGTTGTCTGAGAGAGACAGTTGGACTTATCAGCATTCTGCAACTGAAAAAGTATCAAAAAGTAGATGAAAAGGCACTGTCAAAATTTTTCTGAGGAGAAAACTTAGGAGAAATAAATTAATTGAATAAGGGCCCAGGACCCTGACCATGCAACACTAGTGTTGACACTGTCTATATGCATTCTGTATGCTCTCACATTGGGTGAGTTTCCTACCACTATACAAAAACATGCAGTCAGGTTAGGGTCCATTTCCACTAGGGAATGGGAGCCGAAGCGATGTGGCTATGCATTACTTAAGCTCACATTCGTGTCACTTTTGCATCCCCCGATGCGGGTTGTGTATAGGAGGAGACGGGACGCGGAAACTGCTGTGCATTGGTTTCAGTTCGGCTGAGGTGTGATGTGGCTATGTAGCCGCATTGCACCATGTGTAATGGAAACGGGCCCTTAACTGGCTACCTTCCAAAACTGCATCCAATGTGTAGGAATCCAACGGCATGAGGTTTTATACTGTGGTACAGTTAGGAATGTAGACTGTTTGAAGTACTCGGTATGCACCACAAATGTCTAATAATGACAATACCAGCATTTATTTGCAGAGAACCTGTGGCTAAGATATGAAATTGAGACCACTATTCACAACAAAATGGGGAAGAGAATATAATTTTGATAGCTTATTATTAAGACCAGAGAAATATTAAGAAATACATTGCCTGGAGACACTGATATATATATATATATATATACTGAATTTTAATTATTTCCATTAAAAAGGTGTTATGTTACTATGTAGAGATAGGAAAATGGGAAATTCAGAAATCTAGATGAAGTCGCAGATGAAATGTTGAATTTTCTACAAGCATTTGGCTCTATGTCTCCTCCTACAATAAGAACACAAGATAAACCCTTTAGCTGGCCAGGGACCAAAAATACAGATTTAGAAATAAATAAATAAATAAATACAGGTTTAAATTTATAGCATTTCTTCTTTATCATCTTGAAGGATTTAATCTTTGATTACAATGCAGTTATCTGCCAAAAACACAGAACACTTTAAATGCATCCAGATTTCTGCACTCTACTTTTTTCATGCAGTTCTTATAGTGAGAGATGAAAATTGGATTTAAAGTTCTTTGTAGTGGAATCATTGATGATGTGATCCTTCACCTGTTAGTGCGGATGCTCTCAGTTAAGTGGTGTTTGAAATAAGAAAAAGGATGCTACAAACTAGAAATCAAATCTCCACCCAGTAAAACATTCACAGAGGCAATGCTGTACTTCGCTTTCTCTACTGATTTACATTAAAAAAAAAATGAAAATTACAGTGTTCTCCCCAGGCTCTTTTAGCCAGGTGATCCACCCAGCTAATTTTGGTGAGCACCCGGCTGTCATCAGCTCTCATCCTCCTATGCTGTAAGCAGAGTTGTGCCGGCCTTTCATTCCCCCATCGTGCCCCACCCGGCTACTTTTTCATACCACACTGCTGGAAAAATTTCTGGGGAAAACACAAATTACCAAAACAGTAAGACTTGTCTAACTACAGAAAGCCATGATCTATAAAAGATTTAAAAGTTAGCTGTACTTTCCTCAGCCAATCAGTGAGGAGCAGGAATTTATTACAGCAGACAAATTAAGAATTAGGTAAGAATGCTTGCAAAGCAAGGCTAGGTTGCAGGGTGCATAATAACGACATAGCAGTAGCTAAATGGAATTTGATTTTGTGGCCCACAATCCCGCTTTAAAGTCGTTGGGAATCGTTAATATGAAAAAATAAGCTAGATACTTAGAGGGAAGGCTTTGGGTCCTAATGAGCCTTCCTTCTCCTCTCCCCAGGGCCCGTTACAGCGCAGGATCCCCGTAGCAGCATTCAACCAATTTGGTCAAATGCTGCTATCTCCACCGCTGAAAGAAACGCTTCAGAAGTCTTCGGGAGCCCGAGTGCTCCTGAAGACGGGCCGCTCCATACTGCGCACATGCCAGCACCCTCTCTCATGCACTCGCACGTGCACAGTATGGAGCCGCCTGTCTTCGCGAGGACTCGGCTCTCAAAGACTTCTGAAGTCCCCCGCAGTGGGGGATTTGATGGAGGAGCTGCCGCTGCAACGAGGGCACCAAGAGAGGAGAGGGAATGCCCATTAGGACCCAGAGCTTTCCCTCTCCTTAGGTAAGTATCTAGTTTCTTTTTTTATAATAGACTCCCAATGACTTTAACCACTTCAGCCTTCAGTCGTTTTCACTTTATGCATCCGAGCAATGTTCACCTCCCATTCATTAGCCTATAACTTTATCACTACTTATCACAACGAACTGATCTATTTCTTGTTTTTTCCGCCACCAATTAGGCTTTCTTTGGGTGGTACATTTTGCTAAGAGCTACTTTACTGTAAATGCATTTTAACAGGAAGAATAAGAGAAAAATGGAAAAAATTCATTATTTCTCAGTTTTCAGCCATTATAGTTTTAAAATAATACATGCCTCCATAATTAAAACCCATGTATTGCATTTGCCCATTTGTCCTGGTTATTACACTGTTTAAATTATGTCCCTGTCACAATGTATGGCGACAATATTTTATTTGGAAATAAAAGTGCATTTTTTCCATTTTGCATCCATCACTATTTACAAGCTTATAATAAAAAGAAGAAGAAATATTTCATCTTTACATGAATATTTAAAAAGTTTAGACACTTATGTAAATATTTACATGTTTTTTTATTGTAATTTTTTTTTAATTAAACATTTTATTTGGGTATTTTTGGGTGGGATGTAAGTAGTCATTTTTCTATGTAAATATGTGTTTATTATTATTTATTTTTTTTACATGTAGATGTAGTTTTACTTTTTGGCCACAAGATGGCAACCTTGAGTTTGTTTACATGACGTCACTCTAAGCGTAACATGTACGCTTAGAGGGACGTAGGGGGACGTAAGAGGCAGAAAAGCGAGGCTTCCGAGAGAAGCGGTCGCTTTTTCTGCCGGGGAAAGGAATCAATGATCGGCACCATTTCCCGATTCATTGATTCCTGGGCTAACGATCCGCGGCCAGGAGTGCGTGTGCACTCGCGCGATCGGCCACAGAAGCGCACATGGCCTTCTGGACATAGCCTCTACGTCCAGAAGGCTTAAATGGTTAAAAGTGATGCTCAAAGTTTATATTTTCAGCTGACAGCCTAGGGGACCTGTAGGCACTAGACGCCTAAAATTTTAGGTACATTCCTACGGATGCATTTTGCAGCTGTGATATTCAACCTATACATCCTGTGTAGGTGTGGTTGGATAGTGTTCTGGTTAAAGGATACCCGAAGTGACATGTGACATGATGAGATGGACATGTGTATGTACAGTGCTTAGCACACAGATAACTATGCCGTGTTCCTTTTTTTCTTTCTCTGCCTGAAAGAGTTAAATATCATGTATGTAAGTGGCTGACTCAGTCCTGACTCAGACAGGAAGTGACTACAGTTTGACCCCTACTGATAAGAAATTCCAACTATAATACACTTTCCTAGCAGAAAATGGCTTCTGAGAGCAGGGAAGAGATACAAAGGGGAATTTCTTATCAGTGAGGGTCACACTGTAGTCACTCACTTCCTGTCTGAGTCAGGACTGAGTCAGCCACTTACATACCTGATATTTAACTCTTTCAGGCAGAGAAAGAAAAAAAGTAACACAGCATAGTTATTTTTGTGCTAGGCATTGTACATACCCATGTCTATCTTATCCTGTCACATGTCACTTCGGGTATCCTTTAAGGGCTCTGCCTCTGACACTGGAGACCTTGGTTTGAATCTTCGCTCTTCCGTAAGCCAGCACCTATTCAGTAGGAGACCATTGGCAAGACTCCCTAGCACTGCTACTGCCTATAGAGCACATCCTAGTGGCTGCAGCTCTGGTGCTTTGAGTCTATCAGGAGAAAAGCATGATATAAATGTTATTTGACTTGTCTATTATTTGTCTGTACTGTAAAATTAAGCAGGGTAGAATAAAAAAAACCTATTTTGCTCTGTATCTGCTTTTCGATTTGAATTGGGGCAGCCAAACAGTGAATCTTTATATATATATATATATATATATATATATATATATATAATGTATACAGTAAGACCGACATTATGCAGAACTCAGTTAATCAGAAGCCTAAGGCCCCGTTCACACTTGCGGTTTTGTCAAAACCGCACCGGATGTCCGGACCGCACCGGAGCCGGACCGGACCTGATCCGTACGGTTCCTATCCGGATCCGGTCCGTTTGCATCCGGTTTCCGTGCGGTGTGAACACGGTTGCGGTCCGGATCCGGTTTCTTAAGGAGATACCATCCTGTAAATACCTGGGGTCTGGGAGGTCAGCAGAAGGGTCTGGGGTCATTGTTGGAGACAGGTGGACGTGTGGAGACCATCCGTGGATACAGAGACTGCAGTTGGGACCATGGATCCAGGCATTTTTTACTCGTAAACCTGGGAATTCTCTCCTTCCTGTTGTTCGCCTCCTCGTTATCAGACATCATACATGTTGCTGCCAAAACGAGCTCCAGCATGAAATCGCTGCTGCCCCACTCTTTGAACGCTGGGCCCATGTGGTCCCCATCCAAAATGCATAGGAAGTGGGGTAGAACGTCTGGTTTTTGTAGCCAGTGTGTTGTGCGCTCTCCGGCTCTCATTGCTTTGTATTGGCCGGATGGTGCAGTCCGGCTCCGCTCCGGATACGGCTGCCGGAGGAGCCGGACCAAAAAATAGCGCATGTTGGAACGGACGCCGGAGTCCGGATCCGGTCCGGATCCGGTCCGGCTCCGGTCCGGCAGAACGGACGCATGTGAACGGACGCATAGGCTTTCATTGCTATTGCCGTGCGTCCGTTCCGTCCGTTCTGCAAGCGGTCCGGCTCCGGCACGGCGATTCCGGACGGCCACCGCTAATGTGAACCGGGCCTAAAGCATCCCCCCAAAAAAAATTCTGGCCTTGCAGGATGCAATAATATTGTACCTAAAGGTAGCATGCAGATGTCAAACATGGAGGTCTCCATTAGATTGCTCCACTGTACAAACTTGGTTCCCATAAACTGAACAAAATGGTCCAATCCAAAGACCCTACGTGTTTTCGTGGTTGCCAAGTGCCGTGTACTATGCTCCACACTTGGTGGACATGTCCCAGAGTGACTCGTTTATAAAAAAAACGGTCCACACATTGATAAACACTACACTCCCCCGCCATATACTGTAAGACCCCAAAATCTTCCTCCTAGGGTTGAAACCAGACTTGATCCCACACGCTCAACACAAATTAAGTTTATAGTATCCTTTACCAAAACGCACACAGCTGCCAGCTGGTTCTCACCCCGTTTATTATACTCAAATGTGATAAAGTGAATTTCACTCTAACCTGTGAACGTATTAATGCAATAGTTCTTGACAGATATGACCACTGACTGCTTTTTAGAGATGGCTGGATTTTTTCATCAGACTGGCACCTTCATGTCTCCATTTAGTTCTGGAAAGGATGATAGCACAACTCCCAAATCTCCAATTTTTTGCTTAGAATTTGCTTAACTGCATTATTATTATTATTATTATTAATAAACTCTAGTGAAATAAAAACAGAACATTAACAAAATATTTGATCATTAGTTCATATTTTCACATTCTGTTTCATAGTGACCACTGGTTATGTTATAAACTAATTGAGATGGAATCTTAAGTAAAATTGCTCCATGTGTTGTCACCATTCCCCAGTGTCCATTTTTTACATTTGACATATGCGATTTGTGAATTTAAGATTCCATCAAGTTAATCTCTTATATATGTTATCACTCTTTGATAACAATTCTGGCTGGGTTTCTCATCTTACCGGTTTCCATTCTGTAATGTACCAAGAAGGTGGACAATCAAAGCGGTTGCAGGCTTGCACCAAAATAGGTTTAGGCTGCCTGCAGAAGTCATCTCCCAAAACAACAGTTTCATTGGTTTCCCTCGATAGTAGATGAGAACAGAATACGTCTCTGGTTTGTAATCCAACGCCACAAGTCAAACTGCATGAGCTCCAGTTCCCTATTTCCCACCTGGTGGAAAGAAACCACAGTATGAAACACCATAGCAGATTACTTCATTTATGTCTTCAGTGTTTATTGACAAGCTAGATGCACTATATAAAGGACACTCCCTTTTTTTTTTTGTTTTTTTAGATATTTACATCCGCTGCCAAATGCAATCATGAATAGCAGGAACAAAAAAAACCTCTCTGTTTATTGTGGGATAAAGCACGGAGTTGCTTTTTATTACAACTTTAATATGGATAACATTTTTGGGTGCATTCACTTTTTCACTGTTGTACATTACATCAGACTCTAAAGCCTTCCAGGGAAAACTGACTTGTGCATAGTAATGTTCTGAAAATGTGGGACCGAAGTGACCCGGAGCTTTCACACCATTCAGAAGGTAATAATCCGAGGATGTCTTTCAAGTATGTGTATGGAAAAAGCTGCAACATCACTTTAAAAAAAACCCAGAACAAATGCTGTAACTGGAATGAGACTATTACTATTTATGTGTATTACCAATGTTGGCATGCAGCCTACTTATTCTTGTACTAAAGATCTAAGTGCCTCAAAGACTTACATAACAACACAATTAATTAAAACATCTCGCAAGGTGTTCTTTCAAATAACAAAAAAAAAAAGTTTTTAAGGGATACCTTTTTATTTTTCAATATTTTCTCTTATATTCTGGCCCCTAGCATGTACAGAGGAAGATTAAATGACAACCATGAAAACCATTAATTTATTTATGTGTTGTACAATGTTACAAAAATAAGTGGTATTTGTCTTATAATGGTTATTGTCTTATGATCACACTGAGTACCAAACTTGGTCTGTCACTTGCAAAACCTGATGAAATGGGAGTGAAGCATGTGCTGTAGGAAGAGACTCGGCTCAACATAACTTTTTTTTTTGGTGGGGGGGATTTAGTTCAGACCTCAATTAATTTGCAGAACCCTGTGTACTATGGGGGTAGGTAGCAGATACTGAAATATGCCTCACCCGCTACTGCAAAAGGCACGGTGGCATTAACTACTATTTCACCTTCAGGCCGCCATGGGCTCAAGGGTAAGTCGTAGTTCGTCTGTCAGCTGTTTTTATCGTAATTTGGGCTTCGTCTTTTGACAGCTCCCAAATTATTGACCAAGCACTGCAATACCCATAATTCATATTATGACCTGTTGCGCCCAAATGTCCAGCGCCATTTTTGCCTGTCTCGCTGCCAAAGAGATGTGTGTGGTAACATTTTTTTTTCAAGCTTTCATCATTCTCCTTTAACCACTTGATGACCCACCCTTTACCCCCCCTTAAGGACCAGCGCTGTTTTTAGTGATCTGTGCTGGGTGGGCTCTGCAGCCCCCAGCACAGATCAGGGTGCAGGCGGAGCGACCAGATCGCCCCCCTTTTCCCCCCCCCCCATGGGGATGATGTGCAGGGGGGGTCTGATCGCTCCTGCCTGCCTGAGGTTTGCGGGGGGGGGGCACCTCAAAGCCCCCCTCCGCAGCAAAATTCCCCCCTCCCTCTTCTACCTTTCCCACCTGGTGATCCGGGCTGCACAGGATGCTATCCGTCCTGTGCAGCCAGTGACAGGCTGTCCCGTCACATGGCGGCGATCCCCGGCCGCTGATTGGCCGGGGATCGCCGATTTGCCTTACGGCGCTGCTGCGCAGCAGCGCCGTACAATGTAAACAAAGGAGACATATGTCTCCTACGTTTACATTTAGTCTGCGAGCCGCAATCAACGGCTCGCAGGCTATTCACGGAGACCCGCTCCGTGATCTAACAGGAAACGGCCGCTCACGCGAGCGGCCTTTCCTGATTAATTAGGGAGGCACCTGGCGACGCAGATGTGCGTCGCTGGTCCTCCAGCTACCACTTTGCCGCCGCACGGTATGAGTGTGCGGTCAGCAAGTGGTTAAACACACATGAAGATTCTTCCTCGTCTGCATCTGCTGTTACTCTGGCTCAATACATCTGTATTTAACACTATGTTATGTTACAGTAAAATGAATCCAGTAATCTGTTGTTTGTTTTAATGAAGTACAGATATGCAGCGATAAAAGCTAACAGCAAACTGTTTTTTTCCAACAGTATCTACAGCTTCACTGTAAAAAAAAAAATAGATTATGAATTTCATAATCATCATCTTTAATGCAAAGCAGAAATTCAAATGTTGGATTTCTCAGGGTTATTGTAGAGTATAGTCAATTATAAAGCAATTTGTTGATTGACTCTTTAAATAACGGAAAGATTAGGAAACGGATAAATTATACGCTATACAAAGTGGAGGTCACAGTTTTTCTGACAGATTTAATTCTTACGTTTGGCATCCAGAAATTCCACATCAATGAGAGATTTTGTTTTCAGAACGAAAAGTTAAGTGGAATAATCATGGCTTGCCTTATCACCCATGGTTTGCCTTAGTGTCATATAAGGGGGAAGTTCAGGAATGAGTAAATATGCTGAAGAATGGGCAAGCGGGAGGTATTAATCTCTTACACATGTGTGTAGAAGTGAACTTAGCACCACTTTTCTGACATTGCTCATTTAACTGACTAGGAACACGTGTAGGCAATAATTTAACATCAGGGCTGAAGTGGAGGAGATTGCAACCAACTGTACAAATGTATCAGAGTAATTCCCAGTATAATGGCATAGAGTGGAGATCTGAAAGTGCACACTGAAAGATTAACTAAAGCAAAGATAAGAACAGTACAAAATAGTGCTGTAATCCCTAAACTGACATTATATGAGGGAACATAGCATTAATGAGATAATACCTTGTTAAAAAGAAAAATATGCCTGCTGGCAAGCACTGCTTACATCAGTGGCCAGTATCCCCATGGACTCATTACTATTCATTACAATATCAATATACAATATCACTATTTTGTCACTGAATTCTATTGAAATTAACAGGGTTTCTGTGACACAGCATTGCAGCGTTCCAGACGTATACTATGCATAAAGAGAATCTGATTAAAATTTGCTAGGAATCAGGAGTATTTTAAAGTGAACCTGAAGGGAAAAAAGTGCCCCTAGAGGGTGCTTGCCGCAGGATGGGAAAGCCGCTGGATCCTGAAGAGGCTTCCCTCATCATCCTCTGCGGCCCCGTTCCAACGCCAGTGGTAGCTTCTCTCAATCTGCTGACAATATGCTTGTATGTCATCTTTTGTGATATGGCAGACAATGGTCATCAGCAAATCTGATGACCTTGACGGAGTCTGCCGTGGATCTGCAGTTGTTCTTATAAAGGGAAAACAGCAGCGGAGACATGATGCAGCCTTGGGGTGCACTTGTGTTGGTAGACATTGCTTGTGAGGAGATATCCTCCAGCTTAAAGACTTGGGACCTGTTGGTGAGGAGGTCTGTGATCCATAGGCATACGGTGGGATGGAACCCAATTGCCGCCGAGTCCTTCTGGAGTATGCGCGGGCAGATAGTGTTCAAAGCTGAGCTGAAGTCCAGGAGGAGGATTCTGGCATACCAATCTGGTCTGTCCAAGTGTTCGTTGATGAGCTCCAGGTAGATGTTTAAGGCATCATCGATTAACCTATTTGTCCTATAGGCGAACTGGAATGAGTCTAGAAGGGGCGAGGTGGAGAGCTTCAAGGGGGATAGGACCACTCTTTCCATGGTCTTCATAATGACTGTTGCCAGAGCCACAGGCCTAAAGTTGTTGAAGTCTGAGATTCCTTGTTTCTTAGGCACAGGGATGATGGTGGCCCTCTTGAAGCATGCAGGGACTTTGCACTCCTCAAATTACTTGGTGAAGATGGCAGAGAGGATGGGGCAAGTTGCCACTAACAGGTTCTCAGGCAGGCTCGAGACACACCATCAGGACCTGAAGCTTTTCTGGTGTTCAGTATTGACAGTTGGTGCAGAATATCGACCTCGCACACCACTGGAGCAGGTGAGCTTAGTCTTGGTACATTGCCCTCGGCTGAGGGGTGGGTGGATGGTGCCCCCCAAGTGTTACCTCACTCTCAAATCTGCAGTAGAATTCGCTAAGTTCCTTCGGCTAGTTAATTTAAACCTCAGCATCTATTCGTTCATGTTTTATGACATCTAGACCCATATGCAATTGACTTTTTCTCCTGCGTTATCTCCTAGGAGACCCACTTTGCAATTGAAAAAGTACCAAAAAGTAGGCAAAAAAGTACTATCAAAATTATTTTGAGTATTTTCTTGCTTGCTGGTGACTTAAAGAGACTCTAAAGTCTCAAGAAAAACATCTTTTTATTTAAAAAATGTGTTTAATATGTTTGTCCTACCTAAACAGCAGCATTCCCGTTGCTGTAATCTATCTAAATCCCCCCCAAACTCCCTGGGGGGCAATCCGGGCAGCGCTTCCGTGAGAGGCAGAGCTGCGGCTCATAGATTTGAGAATTATGGCAGGTGTCAGTATGTGCAACAAGATGCCTATACTGGCAGTATTAAGAGTTCGATCAGGTTCTGTAACTTGACTAGAGATGTCGCGAACCTCCGATTTTCGGTTCGCGAACCCCGTTCACGAACTTCCGCGGAAGGTTCAGTTCACGTAAAAGTTTGCGAACCGCAATAGACTTCAATAGGGAGGCGAACTTTGAAAAATAGAAAAAAATATGCTGGCCACAAAAGTGATGGAAAACATGTTTCAAGGTGTCCAACACCTGGACCCCCAGGTGGCGGAGTGGGATAGACACTAAAAGTTCCGGGGAAAAATCTGGATTTGACGCAAATCAGCGTTTTAAGGGCAGAAATCACATTGAATGCTAAATTGCAGGCCTAAAGTGCTTTCAAACATCTTGCATGGGTATACATCAATCAGGGAGTGTAATTAGAGTACTGCTTCACACTGACACACCAAACTCACTGTGTAACGCACCGCAAACAGCTGTTTGCAAAGTGACGGCCATGCTGGACTGGTGCGCACCATGGCGAGAGTGTAGGCCGGGGCAGTTTTCCAGCCCATATGGTCAACGGGCTGTGGTAGCTCAATGATAGAACAGTGACTGTCCGCTGATCAAATTTGGTCTGTCCACAATGAAGCAACGACCTTATTATCTTCTTGTATGTAGGTAGGCATAGGTAGGAGTCCCAGTATAGGTAGGTAGGCATAGGTTGGAGTCCCAGTATAGGTAGGTAGGCATAGGTAGGTGCCTCAGTAGTTAACTAGGCATAGGTAGGAGACCCAGTATAGGTAGGTAGGCATAGGTAGGTGCCTCAGTAGTTAGCTAGGCATAGGTAGGAGACCCAGTATAGGTAGGTAGGCATAGGTAGGAGACCCAGTAAAGGTAGGAAGGCATAGGTAGGTCCCCTAGTATAGGTAGGTAGGTGTCCCCGTATAGGTAAGTAGGTGCCCCAGTAGTTAGGTAGGCATAGGTAGGAGACCCAGTATAGGTAGGTAGGCAGGGCCTGGCTGGCACAGTAATAACAATTACCAAGGTCCAGCTGCAACAGATAGGGCTGTATAATGTCAGTGTCAGTGAGCAACACACACAAAAAAACCACATCAGGAGAACATTAGAGCTCTCAAAAGAGCTGTTGAGGGGTGCTATTTTAGCAATAACAATAAGCCAGGAGCAAGCCAAGAGCCTAACTAATCTTTCCCTAGAAGAAAAAATCTGCAGCAGCTCTCCCTAGTCTGTCTATTTGCAGCAGGCACACGAGTGAGTGTCATGGCCAGCGAGCCTGCCTTATATAAGGGGGGGGGGGGGGGCTCCAGAGCTTAGTGTAGCCTGAATGGCTACAATGTGCCTGCTGACTGTGATGCAGAGGGTCAAAGGTGACCCTCATAGTGCATTATGGGGCGAATCGAACTTCCGCAAAAGTTCGCTTGGTCCAGGCGAACGCGAACCCCCAAAGTTCGCCTGGAACCGTTCGCTACATCTCTAAACTTGACTAGCTTACTGTCATAGCCTGCAGCGGTGTCATGTGAGCAAAATATGCTTATACGTTAGTCACTGTTTCCAATAGTAAACTTGTCCTATTAAAGCTAAAAATCTGGAGACAATTAGCCATGTGTAAAAAATATAGTACTGTACACATTTTACTTTTCTCTGGATCACACATCTTCATGGGTGCTGTTCCAGACAGCTGACACTGGAAAACACAGTTTCTGGGCCTGCAGCACAGCTGTGTGTCCTGCACAGTGTTCCATTACAGTGGATCACAAATCAGCTTAGCATACACTGACCCTCATGATCTAAGGCTTGGAAATTGCTTTGTAATGTGTGCCGTTCTACCCATGCAATGATTGTGCAAAACGAATTTACGTGATAAACACTGCAAGAGAACCAAAATAACCCACTAACAAGAAAAATGAAATACAGCTGAAAGAAAACTATAAAACCTACCTCTAAAGGAATGCATGATATGATGTTGTGATGTATCCAACAATATGACACAGAAAGCACTGAAGAACAGGGCAGGATCTCGTAACAATGAGGCTCTAGGGCAAACTTAACTTGCCCCCCCCCCCCACAACTCTAAGCAAAAAGTGCATTAGTGGCCCTTTATTGCAGCCAAAGTTCCCCAAGGACCTCCAAGCTGGCTGCCTTGCTCCCCCAGCTCCCCAGGTCTCCCCCACCCCCTGCAGAGTTTTTGGCAGAGTAACATCTCAGCTGGAATGCTCTTCTGTCAATCCGTGCCTACATGTACTCCCCCGACTTCATCCAATGCTGGCTGCATCTTCTCTGTGACCCACAGCTTATTACGTAATAGCGTGTGCTGGGTCATGTTCTCCTGCAAAAATGAAGATGGGAGTACATGGAGCCACAGACTGACAGTAGAGAGCGCCAGCTGGGACAGGTGAGACGCTACTCTGCCAATGACTCTTCAGGAGGCCTGGGAAACAACAATTAAGTTGGAAGGGTGACCTGGGGGGCCTGGCAGCTGACTCGAGGCCCTGGGGAAATTGGCCTGGATGCCCATATGGTAGTGCCAGTCCTGATAAAGAAAATGAAGTCATTTGTATAGAATATAGAACAGTAATCGGTAGCTGAACAAAATGCAGAAGTGAAAGGAATATGGAAGATGCCATCTTTATTAAGATGGCCACGTGCAATACAATTTTTATATTTTATTTAGATTAGAGAATTGCAATGTATTTTTACAACTGATAGTAACGTTTGAAAAGTATCACACACACGTTTAATTTCTCCCCAATTACGGAAAAAAATAATCAAAAACTCCCTTAAAAAATTGCTTGGGTCTATAAATCCTACACCATTCAATTGTCTGAAAAATTGAATTTTTTCCAAAATGTTTCCACCACAGCCGATCAATTTTTCATAAGAGTGGACCTTTCGCTTTAAATGTAATAGCCCAAACATAAATGATATTCTACATATTAATTTAACAGGTTTTTCCATGCTAACTCAGTGCTGATTTGTGATCATATTGCTCTTCACTTCTTTAAACCAGGGAGAATTCAAGGTATACGATTTGCAAAATTAAAAAATGATTAATGCCACACAGAAATCTCTAACTATAGCTACCATAAGTACTTGATTAACTATTACAAACGTCATAAAGTTGGATTCACTGGCTATTTAGTCAGGTGGCTGGGATGTCTGGTCTAATGAATAATACAGATTTTTAGCCATTAGATTTAATACACTTATTAGCTATACATTCTGAAATTTCATGCTAAATATGAGACATATGCAGTCCAAAAGTGAGGCAGCTAATGGCTTAAAGACATTTCTGCTTGATCCAAATGCCACGTATTGATGATTCCCTAATGTCTCCAACCCACTACTAGTGTTGGGCGAACAGTGTTCGCCACTGTTCGGGTTCTGCAGAACATCAAGAACATCACCCTGTTCGGGTGATGTTCGAGTTCGGCCGAACACCTGATGGTGTTCGGCCTTTTTAGTTCGGGTTCGCCCGAACTATTCAATGCCCGCCGAACAGGGCCGAACAGGGCCCCTGTTCGGCCGAACAGGGCCCTGTTCGCCCGAACATGCCGCAATACGGCCCCCCCATGGGGTCGCAGGCATAAGGGGGGAGCATTCCCCGATCGCGGGGGGGGGGGGGGGCGGAAATTCCCCCCTCCGCTAGCGCTCTCCCCTCTGCCCGCTTCCCCATAAAAAAAGTTTAAGGCAAGTTAAATAGCACCTGGTGGCTGGCACTGGCAGTGGAGTGAGGAGGAGGAGGAGTCCGAGTAGCAGAGTGACGCGTTGAGGCCGGGCAGCGGGCGGTTCAGCGGTAGTACCCTTGTGGTACTTCCGCCCTTTCTCTGACCTCACGTCCTCTGCATACGAGGGTACGCGTCACGCGTACCCTCGTATGCGTCATCACGTAGAGGACGTGAGGTCAGAGAAAGGGCGGAAGTACCACAAGGGTACTACCGCTGAACCGCCCGCTGCCCGGCCTCAACGCGTCACTCTGCTACTCGGACTCCTCCTCCTCCTCACTCCACTGCCAGTGCCAGCCACCAGGTACTATTTAACTTGCCTTAAACTTTTTTTATGGGGAAGCAGGCAGAGGGGGGAGCGCTAGCGGAGGGGGTGGGGGGAATTTCCGACCCCCCCACGATCGGGGCATGCTCCCCCCTTATGCCTGCGACCCCATAGGGCCCCCAAAATGGGCATGTTCGGGGGTCCCATTGACTTCCATTGAGTTCGGCGTTCGGGCCGAACATGCCGAACATCTGGCCAACACTACCCACTACCCTTTAGATTGTAAGCTTGCAAGGGCAGGGACCTCCTCCTAGTGTTTCTTATTCTGCTGTATTTATCATATGAACAAGTACCAGTATTGGTGATGATTTAAACTACCCATGACCTATGTATATTTTTGAATTTCTAGGCATCCTGATTGTACAGGGTTTTTGAACTTCTCATGTATGTAATACTATGTACAGTGCTACAAAGATGTTGGTGCTATAAAAATAAAAAATAATCATAACCCTCTTCCTTAAAGGGGAACAATATTAATTTTGAGTAACTAGGGACCTAGTTATACACATTTAAGTTGTGAAATACAATTTTATTATATTAGCAAATAGATTACAACAACCTATTGTTGAAGATGGGATGTGACACTTCATAACAGGGACACTTTATATATTTTTAAATGACATAGCAATGTCAACTTAAGCTTGTCCAACCATTTTGATTTCAATGGATCCTACAAAAGAGCCTGCAGTCAGCAGTGAGAGTAAGCTCTTCTCACATGCAGAGTTGACCTTTTAGTCACACCCAATCTAACAGTAGCAGATTATATAGTCAATAAAAGGCACACACACATCGTGTTATTTACAAAAAGGCCATAGACTTCTATCTGAAACAGTCAATCATTTTTTTAGTGAATATAATAATACACAAATACTGTGTGTGGGTGTCCCCTAACACATGCAGACACTTTCTTAGCAATCAGATGTGCTGCAAAACACAAAAAAAAATTAAATGGCACTCATGGGTTAGAGCAGGTGTGTCAAACTAAAATACAAAGTGGGCCAAAATTAAGTTATGGGACCAAGTCGTGGGCCGACCTCAATGTCTAGTGGCCATCTCTCTCCCTTGCAAAGTTCCCTGGTGTCTAATAGCCCCCCATCCCCTATACCGTTTCCTGGTGTTTAGCATTCCCCTCCTTCCCCTATACAGTTCCTTGGTGTCTAGTGGCCCCCTTCCCTCTCTCTTCCTTGGTATCTAGAGCTATCCCCATATAGCTTCACTAATGATCTAGGGCTTCATCTCCAATATAGCTTCTCTGGTGGTATAGAGTGGGCCAAACATAATGCAAAGTGGAGAAACCACCTGAGGGCCAAATCTGATGGCTCTGAGGGCCAGATTTGGACCATGGGCAGGAATTTGACATGTATGGGTTAGAGAAATCTCAGCCATTTTGGAGTCACAAGGTCAAGATCTGTGCTGGGCGGCTTGAGATCTAATGGGTAGCCTCTAGTGATGTCAGGGGTTGCATTCGAGGCCTTCTACCTGTAGGGAGTTGACCAGTACTGGTCCAATGTTTTATTTGTGACTGCACAGAATATTACAGGTGGGCTGGTCATACAACATGAGCATATTTTTCCACAGCAGGCTCATATTCTGAAAGTCTGACGATATTAAACGCACAGGAGGTGGTGAGAGCCCTCAGCGGCAACCCATGCTTGACCGCCAACGCACAGGAGGTGGTGAGAGCCCTCAGCGGCAACCCATGCTTGACGCTATGTGTGCTAATGTGCTAACATGCTTAAGCCACTAACCACAAGCGCTGTTTGTATATGCCCTGCGTGAGATCTGCCTGCATAAGGGACATTGTCTACAAGTATTTACCAAGCATACAGCCACCATATGAGGGAAGTGCTGCAAACTGGAGATTCAATGGGCACAGGTTGCTGGTTGCAGACAGCTGATTGATACTCCCGGGAGCTACAAAGACTGCCATGTATGTGTGTGTGCAAGTGTGCAGTGGGAACCTGTATGAGTGGCACAGCCGGCTGTGAATCAGCTTAGGTGGGTCATCGCAGATCTGCTCTTTTTAATGGGATTGAGGGACATTTTGTAGTAGCATTTTGGGATAAAGTATATATGTTTTGCAGACAGTAGTGTATTGAGATATTTTGCATAGGAAGACATTTTACTATTGGCTCCCCGACACAGGATAGACATATAAAACATAGAAGTTTAGGCACAGGATATTGTTGGAAGAATATGACGCTATTAAAGGGTATTCAATTTTTTTCAGGAAAACACAGCCTATTCAAATCTCTTATCTAGTGCAACATTAATGACAACATTATTTAAACTTGCTAATGTTTTTATCTGCATATAAGACACAGGGTTGTTCCTACTAGGGACTAGCACATAGGAAATGCCACAATTTGCTGCCAATTGCTGGATTAGTACATGTGTGTAAGAATGGTATCTGCCTTGTGCAGCAAATTACTCCATCAGAAAGAGGAGAGTCTATCAGTAATCCATACTCCAAAATACTGTTGCTATGGTTACAAAGAAGGGCAACTGAAATATACAATCAGTTTTTGAAACCTGTGATTGGCTGAAAATTAAAATTATATTTGCAATATAATATCGCAAAATTACATATGTGTGTGTGTGCTCTCTACACTGGCAGTTTATTTGACATTCAGACAAAATAAGCAGAAAATAAATTCCTCCGCTTGTCTAATTAACATCTACAAAGGATAAATTCTCTCACTACTAGTGAAGAAATAGATTCTTTTTTTTTAACAAAAAAAAAATGTATTGTTCATATTGTAGAGCTACAACTCAGCCTCCAGCTGTGTGACTATGCTAGGTTCCCCTGCCAAATTAATCCACCTGTAAATTAAGTTTCAGCTGCTTCTGGGTTGGAGCACAGAACCTAAGATATCCAGCCAATTCTAATCTGTGACCTGGCCAGAAATGCCTTTCAGGCCAGGAGAAAATACTTCTATCTGAGCATTACACGCCCAGACGACCACAATACTTTTTAAGCATTCTCCTGCTGTCAACAAAAAAGGTAACATCCTTTTCACTGGTGCCGCTAATGAAAGTTGGAGACAAATTGGCAGTCGTTTTACATTTATAACTAGGTGCACTGTATGATATGAGCAACCTGTATTTTGGTCTCCATATGCCAATCAGCTGTTTCATGGCTGTTTAAGAGCAGCACTAAGGTTGTTTTCTATGGTTTTCTTGTTGGATGTGAAAATCCTCCAAATATTAATCTGCAGAACACGCATTTGTTTTGGGCACAATCATCTTCTTCAGATTAAACCTGAGCAGATGGCCTTATTCAATGCCCCTTTCATAGAAAAGGAAAGGAGGTAATTAGATCCATGCTTGTTAAGAAGTCCTCAAGACATGATGGGTATCCTGCTGAGTTTCATAAACTTATGGAAAGGGGAATTATGCCTTTATTAACCAAAGTATTTAATTCATTTTATAGAGGAAAGGAAGTTTCCCCAAGAGTTTCTGTCTGCTTGTGTGGTCGTGTTCCCTAAACCTAGGAAAGAGGTTGTTTCTTATAGACCAATTTCCCTCTTAAATTCATGCTCCTGAAACATGATGCCCATGGATTCTAAATGGTTGAACAGGGGCACTGGAAATCTAAAGCATGATGATAAATATGCTTTCATGCAAAATATTAGGTGCTTCCAAATGTACTCAAGGGTGTCTATATGACTACAGTGGGCTCTCACCTGTTCTCTCTGCCTCTGGTGGTGAAATCCCAGGGGCAGCAATGTGGTAGTCACTTGCAGTAAAGTAGTCCACTTCTCACTGGGGTAGTGGTCCACTGACCCTTATGGGATGCTCTGGTGAAGACCAGTGACTACTTAGAATCTGCACCCTGGAGGAGCCCATGTGTGCAAGCTACAAAGAAAGAAGGCTGTGCACTATAATACCTAACTGGATATTATGCAAGGTGAACTGTGATATGCAATATAGCAGCATCCCAGCTTCCTCACTTCTAATCTACTGTATGTTTAAGAACATTTTAAGAAAATATTTTCTCTTTTTTTGTTAAGCCCAATCCCTCAAGGGTCTTGCTAACCCATCATCATCCATATAATGGGTATTCTTCAGGACAGTAACAGTTCAAATGGTTCATAACAATGGTAGATGCTCTGGAAAAGGGATGGCAAGGCCCCTCCCCTTGAATAGCACTTTTGTGTAATGTTACAACAACAACAACAACAAAAAAGCCATTTTCTGCCTCTGATGCCCAGGAGTAACTGGGGTGATATTATGGTGGACTTACAGTGAACTTTAAAAGCCCATTTTAACCACTTCAGCCCACAGGTTGTTTTCCCCTTAAGAACGGAAGCTCCTACCATTCATTCCCCAATAAATCCCAATAAATGAACCCAATAAATGTTGCCACAAATTAGACTTTTTGGGATGATACTTGTTTTCAGGAGTTACTTTATTTTCTATTTTCTGCATTTTAAATGGAAAAACAAGGACAAATTGTGAATAAAATACAATATTTCTTCAATTCCATTCCCTATAGTTTTAAAGTAAACAATGTTACTGTATATAAAACCCATAAAACCCACACCTGTGCATTTGCCTGGCTATCACAACATTTAAATTATGTTTGCAAATTTTGTATACAGAGGCACCAACAAGGATAAAAAACATTTAAAAACCGTTTAAAAGAGGGAGGTTTGGTGTGCTTACCTCCGTCTTAGAAAAACAGACTATAGAATGTTAATGTGGTTCACATTTATTAGATACTCTAAAGAACGTGTTTCGCAGGTCTCAATCCTGCTTCATCAGGCAAATAAATAGGCGAAAGCAAGCTGGGTCTGTGCTGTGGCCAAGTGCTTTCACAGAAGCGCTTGACTACAGCCCAGACCCAGCTTGCTTTCTCCGAGGGAGGTAAGTACACCAAACTCCCCCCTTTTAAACGGTTTTTAAACATTGTTATCCTTGTTGGCGTATCTGTATACAAATTTGCAATCAGTCTAGTCCACTCTTGGCGGAGGGGTGTATCCCCATTTCTTCCTATCTACAGAGAGCAACTTCTTAAACCTGAGTGGGGTCAGGTTCTAATTCTCCCCACCTGCCTTGCCAGTGGTTGCCTGAGTGGTAACCCGTGTTTGTGAGTATAAATTTTGATAATCTTTGTTCAATTTACCTAACTGACTTGAAATACTACACCATATTGGGCTCTCGATTTGTTGTTCTTCATTTCAAACATTTAAATTATGTTCCAATTACAATATATGGTGACAATGTGTTGTTTGTTTACTCACTATCAATGATTACAAGCCCATTGCTAAAATAATGTGAATATACCATTATGACATACATGTACATATTAAAAAAGCAGAGTTCCTAACTCAATGCTCAAAACAATTTTATTGCTTTTGATTTAGTTTGTCGCTAAAAATAATTCACATAACATAGGCCTTAACCCTAAAACACACTAAAATCCATATCTCTCAGTTCTCTACCAAGAATATAGATAGAAATAGAAAAAAAAGTTTAAATAGAGAAGGTAAAGGGGGAAAGTAACAGAAGGTATGAAAAAGTAGTGGAAGTGGGGATCAGAAAGTCCCCAAGGGCTAATTGGCTAGGGAGTGAGAGGATCAGGGGTCAAATGAGCTAGGTACGGGGTTAATAAAAATCAGTAAAAGGCCTACCACTTTCATGTGTCAGGCTCTCTTCCAGCTTCTGTAACCACATTTACAAATATTTTTAAGAATGCAAATTGTTACTGGCTGTAACTATATGCATTCTTCACTAGAGGGCTGCGATTGGCTTAAGGAATACATATTTTTGCTCACCAATCCCTCCCCTCTAAGTCCTGCATGAACGAGTGGTGGCGCCCTACGCCTTTTAGTTTTCGCTATTTCCGCGATTGAAATTGCCATTCAGCAGAATGGAGCTGCTGACTTTAGGAAAAAGTCGCCCTGTGTAATACAATGTAACTATGGAAAGATGGATATCATTTTAAAGCTCTCTTTCTCCTCTTTCTGGCGACACCTAAATCGTCATCCTAAGCCTTTTAGTTTTCTCTATTTCCGCGATTGAAATCGCGGCTGCTGCAATTTCAATCGCGAAAATAGTGAAAACTAAAAGGCGTAGGGCAGCGGTTTATACATCATTGGAAAGAGGAGAAAGAGAGCTTTAAAATGATATGCATATTTCCATAGTTTCTGCACTGCTCGGAGTCCCTTTAAGAACAACTCTAGTGTGCAAAAAGTAAGTAATGCAAAGGCTCCATACAATACAGTAATCAGTACCGTGACACTTCGCTGAACATACAGAACTATGAAGGTAATAAGGTTTCATAGTCTGCAGGAATTAGTGCAGCCTTTTTCTCTTAAAGGGAACCTGAACTGAGTAAAATTATTTAAAATAAACATATGAGGTAACTTCAAATGAATATGAAATAGTTACCTTGCCATCAGTTCCTCTCAGAAGCTCTCCATTTTCTTCTGACAATGACCCCTTCCAGTTCTGACAACATTTTGTCAGAACTGAAATATATCAGTTGCTGTCAGTTATATCTGAGAGGACAACTGATGTGCCAGGTAATGTCCATGTTGATGTGCCAGGTAATGTCCATGTTTTCCTATGGCTCAAGTGGGCGATGTTACAGTTTAACAGTGTGCTGACCAGAAAGCTGTTATGGGTTAACACTCATTTTCAAAATGGAGGACAGAGAATTCCCTTGATCACAGTGGACAAACAGGACGCAGGAGAGGAGAAAGATTGAGGAGTAGACTACACGGGAGGTAAATATGACTTATGTATGTTTATTTTGACTTTTATTTTTCAGTTTATGTTTTCTATAAAGACCATAGCTGACAAGGTGGGTAGGCTGGACACTATACAGACTATTCAGCCTTATTTTCCTGAACAAATAGAACTAATAAGATGGTAGGGCTGCATATTATACAGGGAATTAATAAAACCCCATTTTGTGAAACACCGCATGTGAAGGTGGTAAGGCTACCTTTTCTCCTGGGATCAGTAAAGATCCATTTTGTTGAACACAAAATGATGTGACAATGGTAAGGCTGCATCTATGCACCAGTTTAAGTTTTGTACATTCACTTCAGACCCATTATAAGGTCCATTCTATTCCTTAAAAACCATGTTTTGCTTTTATTTGTCTTTGACACTAACTTAGTTTGACAGTGCAAAAAACAGGACATTACAAATACTAATTCCTTATATACAAAGAATGAACATTTCACACAGCTCTACAATTTGTATATGCATATGTGACACAGAAAGTGAATGCTAGCATGCTAAAAGTGCTTTCAACAACATGTTTCATTTATTGATTTGTGTATATGTCAGCTCAATTCCCTTTTATCTCTCTTCCCAGTAAAAACACGTGTCTAAGCTAATTATCTCTAGTAAGACCTGACCTTGTTTGACAGACAATGGCATTGCCTTTTTAAATTTACCAGATTACTAAATATTTGGGCTACCACCTTCTGGAAAATGTTGTTAATTGTCATATCATAAAAGGAATACAGTAAAATAAATACAAGTAAAAAGGCCTTAATGCAAAATGGGCCACATCACCAAAAACATTACACTTTCAGGCTTACAGATGTTTTGTATTATGTTCAATATTTTTTTTATCATGTCACAATTTAAAAATCAACCAAACAAATTCTGGTTCAAACTTCTAGGCACTACAGTTAATTATATAAATTTCAGTAACCCTTGTTTGCTTAAGATATACAGTATACATAAGAGCAAATTAAAAAATATGTGTTTGTGTATTTATACTTAAGAATGCTTAAAGTGTCTCAACATTGGGCTTTAATCAGTAATGCAAAGTTCTAGCACCATTCATTGTAGTCCTGTTATATAAGTACTGTATTGCATACTTGCTGGGTTTTGCATCATTCATCATCCCTCTGCCTTCCTCCATAGCAATGGCCACTTGTATCTGTCGCTCGAGAAATGGAGACTTAATCCCTCCCAGGCCACAGGAACTGCAAATGTGTACTTTTCTTAACCAAGTCCTAACAAATCTTTATATACTTAGTTCTGAAATTATTTAAAGGGATACTGTAGGGGGGTCGGGGGAAAATGAGCTGAACTTACCCGGGGCTTCTAATGGTCCCCCGCAGACATCCTGTGTTGGCGCAGCCACTCCCCAATACTCCGGCCCCGCCTCCAGTTCACTTCTGGAATATCTGACTTTAAAGTCAGAAAACCACTGCGCCTGCACGCCCGTGTCCTCGCTCCCGCTGATGTCACCAGGAGTGTACTGCGCAGACACAGACCATACTGGGCCTGCGCTGTGCGCTCTTGATGACATCAGCGGGATCAAGGACACGGCAATGCAGGCGCAGTGGTTTTCAGACTTTAAAGTCTGAAATTCCAGAAGTGAACCGGAGGTGGGGCCGGAGCATTGGGTAGTGGCTGCGCCAACACAGGATGTCTGCGGGGGACCGTTAGAAGCCCCGGGTAAGTTCAACTCATTTTCCCCTGACCCCCCTACAGTATCCCTTTAACCTCCTTGGCGGTAACCCCGTGTGTGACACGGGGTAAGCCGCCGGAGGGTGCCGCTCAGGCCCTGCTGGGCCGATTTTCATAATTTTTTTTTTGCTGGACGCAGCTAGCACTTTGCTAGCTGCGCCAGCACTCTGATCGCCGCCGGCCCCTGCCCGATCGCCGCTATCTGCTGCGGCGCGGCACCCCCCCCCCCCCAGCGCTGCCTGGCCAATCAGTGCCAGGCAGCGCCGAGGGGTGGCCCGGGACTCCCAATGACGTCCCGACGTCAGTGACGTCGGTGACGTCATCCCGCCCCGTCGCCATGGCGACGGGGGAAGCCCTCCAGGAAATCCCGTTCTATGAACGGGATTTCCTGATCGGAGATCGCCGAAGGCGATCGAAGCGGGCGGGGGGATGCCGCTCAGCAGCGGCTATCATGTAGCGAGCCCTCGGCTCGCTACATGATTAAAAAAAAAAATTTTTTTAAAAAACTGCTGCGCTCCCTCCTGGCGGTATTTTTCATACCGCCAAGGAGGTTAAGTAAACATCACTTCAGAGAGATTCAGTGAGTAATATTAGTGCAAAAATCCTTGGTTCTGCTATGAAACCAATGCAAGGCAGTGATTTGGCAGCGCCAGGTGGAAAATGAAGGTGCAGGTACTTGGCTATTATATAGATGAGCTTTGGCTATAAGTTACACTGAATACACAGTGTGCTGGTTCTTTGATTTATGTATGATTTTGTATGCTGCAGCCCAATGTCTGCACTGCAGCCAGTATATGCATGCTACCTGACATTCATGTGGCTACTGGATTCAATGGCCGGAGGGATGACAATCCATCACACACACACACCATACAATTCTTGATAAAGTTGGTCTAAAATTTCCAATAAGTCCAATCTCCAAAATTCGAAAACAAAGAAAAGCTCTCGATTTTTCAGGACAACCTATCAAAATTATGGAATTGGTGAAAAATTGTATGGTGTAGGGCCACCTTTAGGCATCAGGACGAAGGAGGTAAAATCAGAGAAGGGAAAAGGGGCAGTTAATGGCAGGACTATATACTCTGTAAAGTGCTATATACATACTAAAATAATACTAATAAGGGTTAGGCATTAGAAAGGACTTTAGGTTGGGCTGTGGTTGGAGTTTGGTGTTAGGAAGAAGATGGTAATTGGTTGGGGATGGCTGAGCGAGGAGGAAGAAATGCTGAAAACACCTCTAAAAGAACTTTTTGCAAAATGGTTGCTACCACTTTACATTGGTGACAAGTATACTTTAAGTACAAATGAAGCAGTAGTGTTTGAGAAATTGCCTGGTATTTCCTTTAAATTCAACCATCTGGCTTCTATTTCACATATTTCTCCATCCTCTGACACATCTCACTGATTTTCTTCACACAGTAACCCACGCTGAGTGACTGAACTGCTGTGGTCATCTATTTCTGTACACGTTGGATAACTGTTTAAAAACCGCAATCCAAATCCTGCTCCTATTAAAGTATTGTTTTCAGAAGGCCGTATTTACTGAATACCAGCTATGCCATTTTTTACGCAAAAGGAAAAAGGAAGGAGTTCACTGATGGTAGCCAAAAACCAAACACATAAATAATTTTGTTTAACCCTATCACCATTAATGTAAACCTGAATGGAGTAAAATGAATTAAAATAAACACATGATGTACCTGCAAATGAATACTACATACTTACCTCACTGTCAGTTCCTCTCAGAAGCTCACCGTTTTCTTCTTACAACAATTCCTTCCATTTCTGACAAGATTTTGTCAGAACTGAAATATATCAGTTACTGTCAGTTATAACTGAAAGGACAACGGATGAGCAAGGTAATGTCCATGTTTCCCTAGGACTTAAAGAGAATATGTAACCTAAAAACCTCATATACAGTGGTGCGAAAAACTATTTGCCCCCTTCCTGATGTCTTATTCTTTTGCATGTTTGTCACACTTAAATGTTTCTGCTCATCAAAAACCGTTAACTATTAGTCAAAGATAACATAATTGAACACAAAATGCAGTTTTAAATGATGGTTTTTATTATTTAGTGAGGAAAAAAAACCTCAAAACCTACATGGCCCTGTGTGAAAAAGTGATTGCCTCCCTTGTTAAAAAATAACTTAACTGTGGTTTATCACACCTGAGTTCAACTTCTGTAGTCACCCCCAGGCCTGATTACTGCCACACCTGTTTCAATCAAGAAATCACTTAAATAGGAGCTATCTGACACAGAGAAGTAGACCAAAAGCACCTCAAAAGCTAGACATCATGCCAAGATCCAAAGAAATTCAGGAACAAATGAGAACAAAAGTACTGTAATTGAGATCTATCAGTCTGGTAAAGGTTATAAAGCCATTTCTAAAGCTTTGGGACTCCAGCGAACCACAGTGAGAGCCATTATCCACAAATAGCAAAAACATGGAACAGTGATGAACCTTCCCAGGAGTGGCTGGCCGACCAAAATTACCCCAAGAGCACAGAGAAAACTCATCCGAGAGGCCACAAAAGACCCCAGGACAACATCTAGAACTGCAGGCCTCACTTGCCTCAATTAAGGTCAGTGTTTACAACTCCAACATAAGAAAGAGACTTGGCAAAAATATCCTGCATAGCAGATATACAAGGTGCAAACCACTTTTAAGCAAAAAGAACATTAAGGCTCGTCTCAATTTTGCTAAAAAAACATCTCAATGATTGCCAAGACTTGTGGGAAAATACCTTGTGGACCGCCGAGACAAAAGTTGAACTTTTTGGAAGGTGTGTGTCCTGTTAAATCTGTCGTAGAAGTAACACAGCATTTCAGCAAAAGAACATCATACCAACAGTAAAATATGGTGGTGGTAGTGTGATGGTCTGGGGTTGTTTTGCTGCTTCAGGACCTGGAAGGCTTGCTATGATAGATGGAACCATGAATTCTACTGTCTACCAAAAAATCCTGAAGGAGAATGTCCGGCCATCTGTTCGTCAACTCAAGCTGACGCGATCTTGGGTGCTGCAGCAGGACAATGACCCAAAAGACACCAGCAAATCCACCTCTGAATGGCTGAAGAAAAACAAAAAGAAGACTTTGGAGTGGCCTAGTCAAAGCCCTGACCTGAATCCTATTGAGATGTTGTGGCATGACCTTAAAAAAGGCAGTTCATGCTAGAAAACCCTCAAATAAAGCTGAATTACAACAATTCTGCAAAGATGAGTGGGCCAAAATTCCTCCAGAGTGCTGTAAAAGACTTGTTGCAAGTTATCGCAAACGCTTGATTGCAGTTATTGCTGCTAAGGGTGGCCCAACCAGTTATTAGGTTCAGGGGGCAATTTCTTTTTCACACAGGGACATGTAGGTTTTGAGGTTTTTTTCTCATTAAATAATAAAAACCATCATTTAAAACTGCATTTTGGGTTCAATTATGTTATCTTTAACTAATGGTTAACGGTTTTTGATGAGCAGAAACATTTAAGTGTGACAAACATGCAAAAGAATAAGAAATCAGGAAGGGGGCAAATAGTTTTTCACACCACTGTATATGAGGTTTTTAGGTTACATATTCTCTTTAAGTGGTTTTTCACACCACTGTAAATAAACATACCACCCTGTAGGTTTTTATCTCCTGTACCCCTCTATCACATTTTCGCTGCTCCCCACCAGGATCCTGGCCCCAAAAAAATATTTTGTGTAAACAAAAAATATGGCTGCCAAACAGGAAGTTCATCATAATATTGCATGTTCCTGTAAACTGTATTACAGTTTCCATGAAAGGTTATATTATTGAACAATAAATTCAGCCTTTAAAGTTTATTTCATAGTTTAGAAGAAGTTTTACCTTGTAAAGAATGCTGCAATCTTTAGTAGTAGTGATTACTAATAGCAGGTCCGTGGTCTGCATTCTGCAATAGTCTATGAGCTATGCTTCTCACAATTATCAGCTTTTATCAGTAGATGATACTAAGTTACTGAGAGCAGGGAATGTGTGAGCTCTGCTTTTCACAGTTTTCAGTGTGTGAAAGACTCAAAGAGACTCAGAGCAGGGCTATCAGTGTAGCCTCCTCCTGTCTGTAAACAATAACAGCCACTTATTCTTTGGGCCGACAAGCCTGACAAAGGAAAGTAAATTTGATTTATTACAGCAATGGAGCAACTAAAAAAAGGCTGCAGTAAGCCAGGGCACTTTAGAATAGATATAGGAACTTGTAGGATAGTAGAAGAAAGGCTGAACATTTTGTTACAGAGTCTCTTTAAAGAGGAACTCCAGCGGAAAATAATGTAATAAAAAAAGTGCCTCATTTTTACAATAATTATGTATAAATGATTTAGTCAGTGTTTGCCCATTGTCAAATCTTTTAAATCCCTGATTTACATAATGACATTACATGGTAACATTTTTACTGTTGGCAGGTGATGTACCTGCTGCATGATTTTTTGGCAGTTGTAAACAGCTATTTCCCACAATGCAACAAGGTTCACAGACAGGAAACTGCCAAGAGTACGTACTTTTCTTGTTTCTTGTGGGAGGGGTTTCACCACAATATCAGCCATGCAGCGCCCCCTGATGGTCTGTTTGTGAAAAGGAACAGATTTCTCATGTAAAAGGGGGTATCAGCTACTGATTGGGATAAAGTTCAATTCTTGGTCGGAGTTTCTCTTTAACACTAGAATTACCGAGTTTTCTATTTTCTGTGGCAAGGCTAGAGGTGTTATTCACTCCTGCTGAGATGTTCACAGGTCTTCAGGGTTGATTATCTTCAATCTATTGTTGTGCAAACCACCCATTACCTAAGGCCTTGCACATTTGTTTACACAAAGTAGCTGTGTGAGACTTGGATGGAAACCTTTAGACATGCCTGCCGTATCATATTACGCAGCACTGTACAGAGTATATTGTCTCGTCACTAACTGTCCCTCAGAGTGGCTCAAAATCTAGTCCCTGTCATAATCATACAGTATGTCTATGTATGTATCATGTAGTGTATGTATCGTCATCTAGGGCCAATTTTATGGGGAAGCCAATTAACTTATCTGTATGTTTTTGGGATGTGGGAGGAAACCGGAGTGCCCGGAGGAAACCCACGCAGACACAGAACTCTGTTGCCGATTCATGCAGCAAAATGCAATCAGAGGGCAATTGGCACTTTTGGCAGTGTTCCATTGACATGACAAATGATGACAGGCATTCCATTGCCATGGCATTGATGGCAGTATGGCAGATACTGTAATGCAATTAGGCTGGCTTTTCACAACATATGAATGCTGTAGAGGTGGCCAAAAGGTGTGATGCTGTCCTGTCGGAGGGAGAGAGGCTGGCAGAGAACGTGGTCATGAATCTGATGGAGCCATTTTTGGATGATGGGAGAAATGTCACGGACAATTTCTTTACTTCACTGTCACTGTCGCACAGACTGCTGCGGCGCAAAACAACGCTATTGGGCACGGTGAATAAAGTCCGGCGTGAACTTCCTCAGCTTGCAAACGACACTGCACAGCGAGAGGTATTCTCCACTTCAGTGCTTAGAAGTGGCAGTGTCTCCTTGACAATTTATGCAACTAAAAAAAACAAGACTGTGTGTGTTCTACGTTCCATGCACCAAGACGTGACGATCAGTGACGGCAGAAAGAGGAAACCCAACACGATAACAGACTATAACCACATGAAGGTATGTGAATGTGTGTATAATTTTACCATGGCCTCAGTGGCGTCGCTAGCGCTATTTTGGGGGGCCCTAGCGGACACCGCTGATATGCAGGAAGTGACATCACTGGGGTGCCAGTAATCAAAGAGACAATGCCCCGAAATAGATTAATTTCAATTATGCAACACCTTCGATTTGATGACAAGGACACGCGGGAAGAACGGCCCCGCTGTCACACACAACACCCCCCCCCCCCCCCCGGCCGCCGCAGCTGTTCCCGCTGCCAGACAGCCAGCAGCGTCAGACCTCGATCAGCCGGCGACCAGTTAGAGTGGGCGCAAGGACCTACCTAGCGGACACCGCTGATATGCGGAAGTGACATCACTTCCGCATATTTGCGCCTGGCGCCCGCTCTAACTGGTCGGGTCGCCCGCTGATCGAGGTCTGACGCTGCTGGCTGCGAGGTGAGGGGGCGCCTGTCACTCACTACCTAACGGGGGTCCCTGTCACTCACTATCTAACCTGGGTTCCCTGCTGTCACTCACTATCTAACGGGGGTCCCTGCTGTCACTCACTACCTAACTGGGGGTCCCTGCTGTCACTCGCCAGCAGCATCAGACCTCGATCAGCGGGCGATCCGACCAGTTAGAGCGGGTGCCAGGCGCAAATATGCGGAAGTGATGTCACTTCCGCATATCAGCGGTGTCCGCTAGGTAGGTCCTAGCGCCCACTCTAACTGGTCGCCGGCTGATCGAGGTCTGACGCTGCTGGCTGGGCGGGGGGGGGGGGGGGGGGGGGATCGGGGGGGGGGGGGGAACGCACAGGTGCCCCGATCTCCAAGGACCCAAGGAACGCCCCTGCCAGAGCTACAATGTTTTCTGATGTGTACTATACAGGCCTATAGAAAAAAAGCACATATACTCATGTCTCTCTCTCTCTCTGCTTTTACAGTGTGGTGTAGACGTGTTGGACCAAATGGCACGGATATATTCCGTAAGAGCAGCAACACGCAGGTGGCCAGTAGCAGTTTTTTACAATATGCTGGACCTGGCGGTGGTGAATGCCTACATTTTGTACAAGGCATGTACAGGGTGGACAGGCAAAAGAAGATTGTTTCTGAGTCTTCTAGCTAAGGAACTCCATTGCCGATTCATGCAGCACAAGGAAATATTGGCACAAAGGCGGGCTGCTGAAGCTGTTGCAGCTGCTGTGCCAGGGACTGTACAGACAACACAGTGCCAGGTGCAAGAGAGCTGCAACAGGAATCGCAGCAGGTTTACCTGTGCAACATGTAAAAAATTCACCTGTGCCAAATGCAGGGACGATGGACACTGGGTCTGCAAACGCTGTAAACTCTGTAAAGTTTGAAACACTGAAAAATAAAACAGAATTTTTGGTTTTGCGCGATCGTGAATTTTCACGTGAAACGATACCATTTTTGCGCGGAAACGAGAATTTTCGCGTGAAACCAATATCTATAAACGTTATCGATACACACCAAGCCGCTCACTCCGCTCCTCCAATGAACTTTGCCTGACCGTCCCCCGCATCACCCAGTCCCATGCACGCCTCCAGGACTTCTCAAGAGCCGCTCCAACACTATGGAACTCCCTACCTCCACCCATTAGGGCAGCCCCTCCTTCAACACCTTCAAGAAGGCCCTCAAAACTCACCTTTTCACTCTGGCCTAGCACCCCTCACAATTGCTCTAAACCCACAGCTGAACTCTGGTCCCCTACCTTTCGTGTCCCTACCTCTCCCTCTAGACTGTAAGCCTTTGGGCAGGGTCCTCCTCCTTTTGTGTCCTACCTGATCATGCACTTCCATTACTGTGAACCCATGCTATGCATTTGAGTGAACCTAACTTGCCTAATCTCCATGCTCCCATCCAGTGACTAAGCATTACCTTGTACTCATACTGTGCTGCGTGATCTAGTTTGCATGTATTCCTGTATTGTCTTATTGCTGTATGTCACCCCTAAATATTGTCTGTAACCTAAATTAGTGTCCAGCGCTGCGTAATATGTTGGCGCTTTATACATACAATAAATAATAATAATACCTCTCGCTGTGCAGTGTCTTTTGCAAGCGGAGGAAGTTCACACCGGACTTTATTCACCGTGCCCAACAGCATTGTTTTGCGCTGCAGCAGTCTGTGCGACAGTGAAGTAAAGAAATTGTCCGTCGTGGGTTTATATAAATATCATATGTATTATGGCAATGACAAACCTTAGCAGACTCCCATCCAGTGACTGACTATGCATTACCTTGTACTCATAGGCCTGGTGCACACCAGAGGAGTTTTTCTGAGCGTTTTGAGTTTTTAAATCTGCTGCTAATGTTATCCTATGTGTCTGTGCACTGTGTCTGAGCTGTTACCAGACAGCAGTGAGCAGTTACCAGGCAGCAGTGAGCAGTTACCAGGCAGCAGTGAGCAGTTACCAGGCAGCAGTGAGCAGTTACCAGGCAGCAGTGAGCAGTTACCAGGCAGCAGCAAGCAGTTACCAGGCAGCAGCAAGCAGTTACCAGACAGAAAGCAGTTACCAGGCAGCAGTGAGCAGTTACCAGGCAGCAGTGAGCAGTTATCAGGCAGCAGTGAGCAGTTACCAGGCAGCAGTGAGCAGTTACCAGGCAGCAACGAGCAGTTACCAGGCAGCAACGAGCATTTACCAGGCAGCAACGAGCATTTACCAGGCAGCAACGAGCATTTACCAGGCAGCAGTGATCAGTTATTAGGCAGCAACAAGCATTTACCAGGCAGCAGTGAGTGTCTGTGCACACTGGAGCAATGAGGTTTTGTAAAAAAAAAACATAGCATTACATTGGGAAGAGCTTTTAGAGGTTTCAAAGGACAGAATTCTCTGGTTGTGGGGGATGGGAGGTGGGCAAATAGTAACTTAGACCCAAGGTGATTTAGTTCAAGTAAACAAATGGAAATGTACTTGTTTTCAGAACAAAAGAAAGAGAACAATGGAGTTGATAGAATGTTAAAAAACTCAGCAGGGGTGCTACTAAGTGTGAGCTCCAGTGAATTAACGCAAATTTGCGCAGCCCTGGTAAATCTAGTGTTAAGTGGGCGATATAACAGCTTAACAGTGTACTGACCATGAAGCTGTTATGGGGTAATGGCCATTTTTTAAAAGGGAGGACTGAGAATTCGATTGAATACAGTGGACAAACAGGACACAGGAGGGGAGAAAGAGATTGAAAAAAAATATACTTAAGTACAAGGGAGGTAAGTAATGATGCGTGTATGTTTATTTTGACTTTCAATTTTCAGATCAGGTTTACTTTAAATTTAGGCAGGTTTTGCAAACACCAGTGTGTGATCATTTCATTTAAAATTTAAAGCATTCAGTCTATCTTTCCTATATAAATCCCAGTTCATCCATAAATGTCAGGTTTTCAGGCTGTTAGATAATACAGAGCACTGTGCACAATGTAGTTGCCAATAACCACCAATTAGAATTTATTTTTCAAATATTTTAACATGCACTACGGTTGGATTAGCATTAGACTACTTTGGCTGTGAGGTTGCTTTTAGGATTACTTAAAGGGATAAAATTTATGGTATTGAAGATGATTATTGTATTAGGATTCAGGTTACAATGAATTCTAGGTGTAAGGCTACTCCAGAGGATCATAGTTAATGGATGTTCAAGGTTAATGTTGAGCATAGTTTTGATGCATGGTTAGTGTTAGAGTTAAAGGATAAGTGATGGTTATTGTTAGCAGAGTTTTGATGGATTTGATGGGTTAGGATAACTACCCACTTTTCAAATTAACCTTCTGGGCTTTTGCATCTGTGTCATGCTAAAAAGTGTTGAAAACCAAAGCGTTATAGTATGGTCCATCATTGTAACATAACTCAGCCTTTTGATTTTAAGTGCCTCCCCCCCTCCCGAGACCCTTGCGCAGCCTGGCCAATCATTGACAGGCAGCGCTGAGGGGTGGATCGGGACTCCGGATGACGTCACGGTGTCGATGACGTCATCACGATCAATGCCATGGTGACGGGGGAAGCCCTAAAGGAAATCCCGTTCAGAACGGGATTTCCTTATGGCTAACAGCGCTGGCGGCGATCGGAGGGGTGGGAGGGATGCGGAAGGGAGGGGGCCATCATGTAGCTAGTGCTAGGCTAGCTACATGATTGAAAAAAAAATATTTAAAAAATAGTGCTACGCTGCCCCCTGGCGATCTTTAATAGAACGCCAGGGAGGTTAAATGGTTCCCCTATGGGTCAGTTTGCATGTATATGTTTAGGATGCAAGCTTTTTTACATTGCAGCGCAGCATGCATTTTTTTTCATACGTTTCCAAAGAGCATAAAAATGTGGGTGCACTAAAACTGTGTGCTTGAAAGAGCATAAAAATGTGGGTGCACTAAAACTGTGTGCTTGAAAGAGCATAAAAATGTGGGTGCACTAAAACTGTGTGCTTGAAAGCATGTACATTTTCAGTGTAAGCCTGTAAATTTGCTACCACAAAAACAAATACTTGAAGTTGCCTTGTAAACAATATGGATCATGCAATCTGACTGAGTTGGAGCTGTTTTGCAAAGAAGAAAGGGCAAGGATTTCATTCTCTAGATGTGCAAAGCTGGTAGAGACATACCCTAAAAGACTGGCAGCTGTAATTGCAGCAAAAGGTGGTTCTACAAAGTATTGACTCGGTGCTGAATAATTACGCACACCCCACTTTGCAGTTTTTGGGGGTTTTTTTATGTTTGGAATCATATATGATTTTCGTTCCACTTCTCACGTGTACACCACTGGTCTTTCACGTGAAATTCCAATAAAATTGATTCATGTTTGTGGCAGTAATATGACAAAATGTGGAAAACTTCAAGGGGGCCGAATACTTTTGCAAACCACTGTAGATCATTTAGGTTTGATAAGTAGCGATAAAGTAATTGGCGAACCAATGGGAGGAGCATAAAATTTGAAAATTGTTCTGGGTCTTTCATTTAACTGTGATGGGAAAGTGGTCAATCCACATAAAATGAAATTGCCATGTTTCAGAACCACATTCTTTAGTCAAAAACAGCTTGATAACAAATGTCAAGGTTGGTGCACTTGTAGCACGAAGTGTGTATAGTTCCAGCTGTGGTGGCATAACTCATTGGAGTGCCAAGGTCTGTTGACTTTATTGCTCTGACAGGTGGTTATGAATGAAGGACATGGAGGCCAGTTCTTTCTTGTGTTTATTCTTCCTTCTTGCCTGTTCAGGTTAATCCAAACATACTAGGAACTGTGTCCAGCAGCACAGTATTATACCCTGTGCTATTTTTGCACATACATATTTTTTACACGTGTTAAGAGTCAGAATTCTGGCCCACCAGCACTCTTCAAGGGAACCCATCGCCCACACAGAGTGGTCCTACAATTATCAGGCTACTGCATTTCACGTCAGGGATGTTAAGCACATATGGGGTTAGTTGTTGTGGAGTCTGGGACAAGGCCTAACCCTAAAACACATTTGTAAAACTGAAAAGTATGATGTTTTGTGTTTTGAATAACAACAACAACATTCCACTGGCTGCAATCCAGTGTTATTCAATACAGATTTGTAGCTTATCTCAAGAGCAACACTGGGCCATTTTCATAGCCTGAAGAGCTGTTCCTAAAAGGAACACATTTAGGGTAATTTTCCCTCTTCCATTCCTAGGTAACATGAGTTTATTTAGAGCAGATGAAAACTGTTAAGTCTACAAATGTTTGAGCACTTAAAACAACAGGAAACTCTGTTAGTGGATTAGGCACATCTTTTCTGTATATTTTATGATCTAAGCATAAAAGTTTGCCATTGCTTTTTTTTGTAACTTCTGTACTGTTCACAAAAACTTTATACATTACTCCACATATTCCGTATATATAGTCCCCTCCCACTGAGAAAGAAATAATAAATCTGTAATACAAAGAACTTCCTCATTAGACCCTCTTTTTTCACAGATCCAACTGTGTACAGAAAGTTTGTATTTATATTCATAACGATCTTCCTTTTGCTTATCCCCACTTAATCCACAGGCCTGCAGAGATCATTTGTTTTCAGATGTTTCGATTTTTCTCCATGTTTTCTTCTAGGTTATATTTCACATCTAAAATGCTTTTTAGGCCACCAGCAAGCAAGAAAATAATTTTTCACTTTTTCACTTTTTTTGTATTTTTTTCAAATGCTGAGTGCTGAAAAGTTATTTTAAACAGAAGATGAAAAATTATCTCTTAGGAGAAAACTTTGGTGATAAATTGAACTGAATAAGAGCCATGCGTCTCACTGAAATGTGAACAGCTGCACTGTTAAGTAGGCTGGCCCAGGAGTTTGACGTGGAAGGTGAAGAGATGTGAACAGTACTGGATGTTTCTCATTACAGTATCACTGTGCTGACACTATGGAGTGTAATGAAGAAGTCATGCCACTAACTGTTCCTCAGACTATTGCTCCTACCAAAGCCTAGGTTCATTTTAGGAGGAAGCCAGTCAGCATGCCAATCTGTTTTTAGACAATAAAAAAAGTGTCCAAGAGGAAACTCTTGGGAAAACATACAATCTCTCCCTGTAAATTTGCTTTAGGACAAGAGTGCTACCAATCATCCTACCTAAATGATTGTTCAATGTACTCAGTGAAACTTTTTTTTCTTTTAAAGAGAACCTGAACTGAAAATAAAAAGTCAAAATAACCATACACAGGTCATACTTACCTCCCGTGTAGTCTACTAATCAATCTCTTTCTACTCTCCTGCATACCATTTGTCCACTGTGATCAATGAAATTCTCCGTTCTCGATTTGAAAAATGGCCATTACCCCCTAACAGCTTCCTGGTCAGCACACTGTTAAACTGTAATATCGCCCACTTGAGCCATAGGGAAACATGGACATTATCTTGCACATTCAGTTGTAACTGACAACTGCTAATATATAACTGACAGCAACTGGTATATTTCAGTTCTGACAAAATATTGTCAGAACTGGAAGGGATCACTGTAAGAAGAAAATGGTGAGCTTCTGAGAGGAACTGACAGTGAGGTTAGTATGTAATATTCATTTGCAGCTATGTGGTGTGTTTATTTTAAATCATTTTCCTCGCTTCAGGTTCCCTTTAAATGTGTTAAATATGAATTAAGGTGCCCATTAAAGGTACAATTTTTACGAACGTTTCTTTATGTCAAGAAAAAAATACTTGAATCGTAAATTAAAAAAGTTAACATTTTCTCACAATAGATTAAAAAAAATAATCATATAGTCGATCATGAATAGCCAGTTTATTGATTCGCCTGGGATTATCAATTGATTACTTCAAATTCATCAAAATTGTAATGTTGCTGAGCACCTTCCTAAAACAGAAGGTATTTGCTATTATTCAGCTTTAAATAAGCAAGCAAGGTCTCCCACAAAGCATCACTGCCAGGGCCGGGCCAAGGCAGAGGTGAGAGAGGCTCCAGCCTCGGGGCGCAGTGTAGTAGGAGGCCCACAACTCAGCCAGCTATCGATCCCCTATTGTGTTTGAAGCAGAGAGAAATAAAAAAGGGGATACATAGCAGTGACTGCAAGCCAGCTGAATATGCAAATCATACATCCAGGACCACAGTGCACTAATCCAACATGCATACAACGGTTTCAGAGTCCTTGCTCCATGGCATGACTTAAAGAGGAACTCAAGCCTAAACAAACATACTATCATTAAGTTACATTAGTTATGTTAATTAAAATAGATAGGTAATATAATCTCTTACCCACCCTGTTTTAAAAGAACAGGCAAATGTTTGATTTCCTGATGGCACCCATCTTTTTGGTTGAAAGGAGGCGACAGGGACCATGAGACACAGTTCCAACTGTCCTGTGTCCTGATCACCTCTCCCAGTTGCTAGGCAACGTGAACAACAACATAGGAATCCCATCATGCTCTGCACAGCATCAGGGAAAAAAGCCTGGGCAGTTTTCTTTGATGGGTGTAGCTTAGCTAAAAATGCAGCTAAAAATGATGCTTTGGTAAGAAAAACAAAGTTCTGATGCTGTGAAACTGTTAAAGAAACACCAAGCCTTTTCAGTTCTGCTGAGTAGATTTTTAGTCTGGAGGTTCACTTTAAGTTACAGTAGTTATGAAAATTAAAATAGATAGGTAATATATATCTCTTACCCACGCTGTTTTAAAAGAACAGGCAAATATTTTTGCTTTCATGGGGGCAGCCATTTTTTTAGTTGAAAGGAGGTGAGAGAGAGCATAAGACACAGTTCCAACTGTCCTGTGTCCTGATTCCCCCCTTCCAGGCAGATTTCTTTGATGGGGCAGAGCTTCGCTTCTGTGCAGCTAAAAATGAGGCTTGGGTAAGAAAAACATTTACCTAACACTAACTTTCACCCTATTTCCCTACACTGCCCCCACCCCTAATAACTTAACCATACCATAGACCCCAGACCTAGCTAAATACTAAATCTCACCTTAGACCTTTAACTAACTTCCTCCTTCACTTATGCCTTTACTAACTGTGACTTTAAAGTGAACCTGAACTGAGTAAAATTATTTAAAATAAAATAGTCCATCTCTTCATGGGGGGTTCTCTGGGATTTATTTATTTTCAAAAGCACTTAGTAAATGGCAGTTGCTCTGTCCAACTGACAAAAAACTGTGTAGCGAGCACAGAGGCTGGATAGCATCAGTGTTTAAACCCTTTTTATGGAATATCATTAAAAGCATAAAAGCCTTGTTGAGAATACCCTATGAAGAGATGGACTGGTCCAAAACCTGTCACTTCTGTCAGATTTCTACTACCTACTGTAAGTGACAGCAACATAGGAGAAAAGTAATTTATGGCTCATTTTACTCCGGAAAAAAACGTACTTCTTATTTGTCTATGTTTGCACATATTTTACATTTTACAATTTTTCGCCATAGAGCCCCTTTAAGGACAATGCATGCATTTTCTTTTTTACCACACCATGGGCCATATGCAATTTACTTTTTCACCTGAGTTTTCTCCTAGGTGATATTTTAAAACTTGTCAATAAAATGCCTTTTAAGCCACCAGCAAGCAAAAAAATACTCAAAATAATTTTGATAGTACTTTATACCACTTATTGATACTTTTTCCATTGCAAAGTGCTAAAAAGTTATTTTAAATCAAAGATGACATTTTTCTCTTAGGAGAAAACTCAGGTGAAAAAGTGAATTGCATATGGCCCCATGGCTGAAAATGAGAATGTTTTAGCACATGCTAACCACAGAGTACGCTAAAAATGGACGTGAAAAAAGGCACGCAAATAGTGTGAAGGCCTAAAGGTACCCACAGATGTAACACTTTGCTTGGCCAGACCAGTTGATACAGACCAAAGGCTCCATGGTCCTCCCTCACTAAATAAGCATTTGTTTTTTTTTATAAAGATTTGCATGCTGGGATGGATTCTTTCCTCCAGTCATTGGCAAAGCATTGTGTACTTATGTTGACATAAGCAAATGGTAAAAGCAGTTTCCTCTAAACCATCCATCACCTTGTTGACAATTTTCAAAGGACTTTGATGAAACAGTGTAGCCACGATATTCAGATGATTATCTGACTATTAATGTGTCTTCTCTGCTGCCTGCCATCTTTAGACTAAAGTTTATTTTAAGGTAATTTCTTATCTTTGAACCATCAATGGAGATTAACCACTTAAGCCTATCTGGACAAACGTTCTCGTCCAGATAGGCTGCGTGCACTCCTGTGGGTCGCGCGCGCTCCCGCCACCGGCCGTTAGCCGAGCGATCAATGAATGGGATTATGTATCCCATTCATTGATCAAAGCACCCCGCAGAAAAACCGACAACCTCTAATCAGAGGCTATGTTTTTTCTGAGTTACAAAAAGTTTCCTGTCCTCATACGATCACGCTTCCAGGACTTTTTCACTGTGGCCATCTTGTGGCCAAATAGTAAAACTACACCCACATCCATTTCTTAATAAATAGCTAATTTTAAATGTAAAAAAATGTGTTTACCTCCCACACCAAAAATGACCCACATAACATTTTTAATGAAAAAAAAATTACAATAAAAAAAAAACAACATAAATAGTTACCTAAGGGTCTGAACTTTTTAAATATGCATGTCAAATGAGTATATTAATATAATTGTTTTAATTATGGGCTTGTAAATAGTGATGGACGCAAATTACAAAAATGCACCTTTATTTCCAAATAAAATATCGGCGCCATACATTGTGATAGGGACATAATTTAAATGGTGTAATAAGCGGGACAAATGCGCAAATAAAATACATAGGTTTTAATTACGGTAGCATGTATTAATTTCAAACTATAATAGACAAAAACTGAGAAATAATGATTTTTTTTCCATTTCTTTCTTAATATTCCTATTAAAATGGATTTAGAATAAATTAATTCTTAGCAAAAAATATCACCCAAAGAAAGCCTAATTGGTGGCAGAAAAAACAAGATATAGATCAATTCATTGTGATGAGTAGTGATAAAGTTATTGGCAAATGAATGGGAGGTGAAAGTTGCTCAGATGTAAAAAAATAAACAACCCTACAACATACTACTTAAAGGAGTTATCAGGCAAAAAATAATAAAACAAGCGCTACTTACCCGGGGCTTCCTCCAGCCCAAAGCTCCCAGCATGTCCCTCGACGCAGCTCTACATGCAGCCGTTTGCCGCAGCTCCGTCCCGGACCCCGGCGATGACGTCAGGCTGACCTCCAGGAGCTTGGGGCTGGAGGAAGCCCCGGGTAAGTAGTGGTCGTTTTATTAATTTTTGCCTGATAACGCCTTTAAGTGGTTAAAGGGAACCTAAACTGAGAAGGATATGGATTTTTCCTTTAAAAATAATACCAGTTGCCTGACACCCCTGCTGATCCTGTGTCTCTTTTAGCCACAGCCCCTGAACAGGCATGCAGATCAGGTGCTCTGACTGAAGTCAGACTTAATTAGCTGCATGCGTGTAATTCGGCCACTACTGCTGCAAAAGAGATCATCAGGAGTGCCAAGCAACTGGTATTGTTTAAAAGGAAACATCCATATACCTCTCAGTTAAGGTTCCCTTTAATGCATCTGACACTTCCCACCTTGTGTAAACTGATACTGTGACAGCAATGTTGATTGCTTATACTGAATAGGCATTCAGATTGCACCTCTTATATAAGGTGCCCATCTGACTCGCTGCATGACTTCTTTATAAATCTTCTCAATACTGGTACATCAAAGAGTAGGGATACTTGTTGACATCCACCTATTATAAACCAAACACCAGCTTCTCAAAAATAAAATCTTAATTTGAATCGGTTATTGCAACAGTAACAATGCTGCAAACAACAGTCCGAGACAGGAAAAGTCAATAAAGTGACATACCTTGGGGGACATGCCTCTAAATTGCAGGTTTTAAGTAGAGGAGGAGGGCGCCTAATGGCGACGCATAGCTTTTCATCCACTGATGCTCCTGTCTGCTTGTTTAAGCATATCACTATGGCTTCTTGTACACCTGCAGAAATAAAATTGCCTTTTTAATAAACAACCAGGAAAAAGACAGATATAAGGACAAAATACAAAACTAGTCTAAAAGAAAAACTACGGCTATACATAAAATCCATCATGAGACCTACTTGCGTACTCAATGACAAAACACTACATACAATCTTGTATATATCTGCCTCCCATAGTTAACTATCAACAGCTTTATGTCTGGGAGATATATACATAGCACTGATACATGAGGTTCCTTGTAGAAGATGGACATGGTAATGACTTGTACATTTACCATGCCTTTTCTTTTATGAATTTGCTTAAAGTGAACCTAGGTGAGAGTGATATGGATGTTGCCATATTTATTTCCTTTTACAGAGAGTCTAAAGCCAAAATAATTACTTCTTTTTACTGGCTGTTTATGTTAATCAATATGAGCAGTGCTGAAATGCCGCATTCCCATGGTAGAACGGGGTCTTTATACCCCCAAAATCCCTGGGGCAAAAATCGGGGAGCTCTTCCTAGCAGAGGCAGAGCTTTGCACTGTAGCTCTGCCTCTACTGGAGTCATTCTCTGCCGATTGCTGCCTCTCCCCGCTCCTCTCAGTCTTCTGTCACTGAGAGGGGCAGGGAGAGGCGGAGATCCGCTGAGATTGACTCCAGTAGAGGCAGAGCTACAGCACAAAGCTCTGCTTCCCCCGGGGAGCAAAATCCACAACCTGGAAAGTCGTGGAATTTTTCCCCGGGATTTGGGGGGTATGAAGACCTCATTCTGCCGCGGGAATGCGTTTCAGCACTGCTCATATTGCTTAACATAAATAGCCAGTAAAAAGAAGTATTTTTAAAGGTTTCAGACTCTCTTTAAAGAGGCATAGGCACCCGTATGCGGACATATGGCCGCATAGGGGTGCTATTTTGGCTGGGAACGTGTAGTATCAGCCGCGTTCCCCAGCCTGACGGGTCCTGACGGCGAAACCGGAAGTGGCCGCCAGCGGGACCCAGAGCATCAGAGCGACTCGTCGTGGGCACCGATCAGCTGCAGGGGGCTGAGGTAAGCCCCAGGTGAGTAAAACTCAATTTTTTTTTCTCACTTAAGGTTCACTTTAAGCAATGCCAGTTTCCTGGCAGCCCTGCTGATCAATTTGGGAGCAGTAGTGTTTGAATAACACCAGAAACAAGCATGCAGCTAAACTTGTCAGATCTGACAATATTGTCAGGAACACCTGATCTGCTGCATGCTTGTTCAGGGTCTATGGCTGAAAGAATTAGAGGAAGAGGATCAGCAGAACAGCAAGGCAACTGGTATTGCTTAAAAGGAAGTAAAATGGCAGCCTCCATATCACTCTCACCTCAGGTTAATTTTAAGTGCCCAGAGGGAAAACTTATGTTAAATTATAGGTTTTGTTGTTGCTTTTTGGCAGTCTAGATTAACCTGAACTAAGTTACACATTTTTAGCCGATAAGAATTTTTAAACTGTTTATATTGTACCTTAAGCTTGTCATTTATACTCTCTATATAACTCATGTCGAATTCACACTTTTTTTATTTGAATATAACTAGGTAAATTATAAATGCATACATGTGGTGAAACAATAAAATGCTGTAATGCTTATAAAAAAACAAAACCAGAAGAATACATATGAATACAGTAAAAATGCATCACTTGAGCAATATCATACCAGCTTGGCATCAGTTAAATGAATCCCAGTGTGTGGGATAGTGAGCAAGGAGCAACAAGAGAGCGTGTAAGTTTCTATATTTCACCTATTTTTGGCAGTCAAGGCACATAAACCAAAGCAAAGCCAAGCTGAAGGGAAACACTCCAGTGCCAAAAAGCCTCTAAAAACGTCACCAGATTCCATAACGGACCAGTCTCAAGGATGGTAATTTAATGCAGGATGCAATGTGTGCTTGAAAGAAAAATGACATTTCGACATTTATATGTTTGGTTTTAATCAGCAGGATATTTACTTACTTGAAGGGGGAAGTTGGGAGCAGCAAGACTTTCAACATTGGCTGTAGTGCTACTAGGTTCCTTTCAACAAGCAGCCAGAGATGAAAATTTGCTGCTGAACTGTGTGTATATTCAGGTGACGGACCCTACGGTAGATATTCATGATCCTTTGTGAATGTTGGCAATGAGAAACTTGACAAATCTCATTAAAAACTTAGATTTTTTTTTCTATACAGGCTTATTGTAGAAAACAAAGCAAGGAGGGCCAACATCTCCAGCTGTCACTGGAGAACAACGCACATCAATCGTGTGTAGCGTCTCCATCTGGCACACACTGCCAACACTGCGGCCCAACAATACTCCAAGATCACACGTTGACAACACATGATAAATACACAGACTGTGGTCATATTTTGTTTTATTCTGGCAGCAGCCATAAAAGAGAACATTTATCAGCAGCATTTGATGCATATCGGATTTCCAAGAAATCCTCAGCTTGGCTTCCTTCTCACACTGTGTGAATCTCTAAGAAACTGTTCTACAACTAGAGGGGACATGAGTAAGATTTGTCTGTATTGTGAATGGTGTCTTTGTCATCTACAGACAAATTAGTATGTGGCTAGTGAAACAGAATATATGCTTGCAGCTCTTTTGTTCAGCACACTATTTATGATGCTGATGATGTGGCCACCCATAGGGCTCAGGACTTTAATCAGAGGGCTTTAGAGAAACCTATGAACTCAAGTAAGGAAATGTGCGAGGTTTCCATCGCCAAAAGATCATTTTCACCATAAAAAAGGTTTAACTACCGCAAGCATCTTTGTTAAGCAGGAGACAAGACAAGCCTCTGAATCCGAGGTGGAGGGGGCCAAACCTTCTGCAAGATACACTTTCACTAAAACAACTAGATCTGTCAACCGCACAGTGGAGAAAGCAATTTTATACACAGATGCAATATTCATGTGAATGTAAATTCAGAAGCACAAAAGGACTCATTTATCAATAGCAACAATGTTTGCCAAAACAAGGACCCTCCAGTTGTCATTTTACTTTCAGACATTTCACATACATAAAAGGCAAGAACTGTGCTAAGTGCATTATGGACCATGATGAATGGTGAACCCTAGCCATCCGTTGTGGATTAAAGTACATTTGTCCTCAAATAAAACCTATTGAGCTAAAGTAACCAAACAACAGCAGACACCAAGAGGTATTTCCACATGCTTTTAATTGCCCTCTTTAGTACCCACAGCCCTACAGCATTCAGTATACAAACGTATTCTTCTACTTTGAAAAGTCTAGAGATCTGACACGCCTCTTACAATGTGATCCGCTGTATTGGTTAAAAAAGCTGAAGGGATGGTAGAGCTCTGTATTCAGTAATGGAGGCTGCAGTTTTCAAACTGAGGTCCCTGGGGTTCTCCATAAAAAAAAGAGTTATGTGCAGCCTTGACATGGTGCCTAATTTTTACTGGAAGACTTGGACAGGTTTATCTTAAGCCACTTTGCACATTATCATTGCACTCTGCACTGTCTTATTAAAAAGACTTGCAGGCATAAACTGTCTAAAGGGATGTGGCATGATTCTCATAAATCAGCTTTATGGTTATGGGAACACAGTATTCCAGTTACAAAATTCCATATGTTACCAGGCATCATCACACATTCTTACTTTATCAAGTGGCTGAGCTGCGTAGAGAGCAGGCCAACTGTGTGTAGCTGTTTATGGCTTCCAAAACATACAGGGCAGTTCTTGGTTTGGAAGATGGCCTTAGAAATATTTGAACAAAGAAATATAGTTTTTGATCAGTTGACAATACTTTTTGATTAGCACAGGCCCAGGCAGAAAATAATCGTTTTTATTTACATGTTTAAGCTCAGAAGCAAGATAGACTTTGATGTGTTGTAGTTTGCATAACAATGCATAATTTAAAAAGCAAAAAGCATTTTTCTGTTTAATGTTACATTGGAAGATGTATGGCTGTTTAATACTCCTGTAGAATGTTGTTATTTAGGCATCATTTACTTTAGCATTTGAAGTCCTACCTATGTCTGCTTTCTTAAAGCATAATTCCATGTTCTTTTTTCTTTTTAAATTGTACCCGCGGCGACATGTGACATGATGAGATAAACATGTTTATGTACAGTGCAAAACATAATAACTAGGCTGCTTTTTTTAATGTTGCTGCCTAAAAGTGTTAATTTTCAGGCATACAAGTGACAGCTTCTGTCTTGTCGGGATGTTGTCGGGAAAATAGTTAACCTCACTAATAAGCAATCTACAGCCATAAATGTTTTCTTGACAGAATACAACTACTGAGGGCAGGGGAGAAATGGAAACAGGTCAATAGTTCATTTTAACTCTGGGACACTTAAAAGACTGCCATTGTGCAGAGACAATAAAACATTTAATCTACCTTTTAAATATAAAATAAAACCATGAGAATTTAAAAAAAAATAATTTTTAAGATTAGGAGGATAAAAACAATTGTTTATCTCATCAGTTTATTTTCACCTCGCATCCATATTAACCATTACTGCCACCCAAATGTGAGCCTCACGTCCGCAGTAGGTTCTGCTGCAGCAGCAGGGCGTGAGGCTCAGGTCTGTGCAGTTTGCAGGGCTGTGCGCGTGATTGTACTGGCAGAAGCGCGTGCTCGCGATGGTCATGGCATCGGGGGGATTGGTGGCAGAGGACAGATCCGTGCACCAATCCGTGCATGTCCGCTGAGAATGATCACTTTTTTTATTCAAAAACAGTGATCATTCTCGATAAGTGCCGCCGCGCTGCCTCTGCTCGCTCGTTTCCACTGCCGATCGATAGATTAATGACTGAGAACTTTGTTTTCATTCATACATCTCCCCTCTGGGCTACTGTGATCGCAGGCATGAATGAGTTGCCTGGGTAGCTTCCGAAATAACACTGTAACGCATTACTTCCTATTAAGCGTACTTATTGTACGTTTATAGGAAGTAATGCGCAAGGACATCTTGTGGCCAAATAGTAAAATTACACCTACATACATTAGGGACTAAAACTTTTTTTTAAGATGTATGTCAAGAGGGTATATTATTATTATGGGCATGTGATTTGTGATGGATGTAAAACTTAAAAAAATGCACCTTTATTTCCAAATAAAATATTGTCCCCATAAATTGTACTAGGGATATATTTTAAATGTTGCAATAACCAGAACAAATTGGCAAATAAAATGTGTGGCTTTTATCCACAGTAGAACATTTTTATTTTAAAACTATAAAGGCCGAAAAACTGGGAAATAATGAATTGTTTCCATGTTTTTCTTATTCTTCCTATTAAGATGCATTTAGATTAAAATAATTCTTAGCATAATGTACCACCCAAAGAAAGCCTAATTGGTGGTGGAAAAAACAAGGTATAGATCATTTATTTGTGATAAGTAGTGATCAAGTTTTTGTGGAATGAATGGGAGGAGTGCGGAAGTGAAATCAACCCGCGGGCTGAAATGTTTTAACTATACCATCCATCTCTAACAAACAAAGTAACTCTAAACTTCCTCACATGTTCACCTCTGATGATCTTCATCTTGGGGGTCTTGGGACCAAACCATCCAGCTGTATTTGGAGTTAACAAATTCCAGGGATACTTTGGCTCTGTTCGCACTTTCCTATCTTTCCCACTACAATCCCCTGTACCATATCTTAAGAATCTCTGTGTTACTCTGACATTACTGTGTTCCTTGCAATATTGCATCACTGCAACCATGTAACCTTGCTATTTTATACACAATATTTCAGCGCTCACAAACTAATTTCAAAACTCATAAACTTAAAGAGGAGCTGTTAGGTATAAGGTCTCAGAGAAAATAAACACATATATCAGTAGCTAAAGATTAGCAGTACTTACATTACATATGCATTTCACTGTCCACGTTTGTACTTCACAGAATTTTTATATAGTATATGCAGAGATTGATGCTCCTGACAGCTCATGGCAGGTTCCATGTTTTTCTGTCAAATGTGTCGTCATGTCCTGCCTGCTTCCTGATCACAGAAAAGTTCGTGCTGAATAACACAGTGTGCAGTGAATATGAATGAGCCATGTGGCTGGAACAATAGCTGACTCCTGCAGTGTACTCTGCCCGGAGATTTATCAGTGCTACGCGCTGGACTGATTACAAGCTGCTGTAACGTCTCATTAGCAGCCGAGGGGAGGGCCCCAGAATGCTTTGCAGTATAGTATGCGGCTTGCGTCCTCTTAGGTCTAACAGCTTTTCTGATAAGAACACATCAAAGGTAAGAGAGATTTTTATCTTCAATAATGCCTTTATGGCTTCCTTCTAAACTGTTTAACACAGGAGAATAGAGGTTTAAATTAGCTTCTGCAGCCTGACAGTTACTCTTTAAGGAGAGTCCAAATAGTATATGATGCAGTGCGCTTTCCAGCTAGCTATGCGTCTAGTATAGTACAAAGTAAATAATCAGGAATCCAAAAAGCTGGGTTTAGCCCTGTTTTAAACAGAGGAGAGACACAGACAGGAGGTCTGTGTCTCTCCTCTGTTTAACCACTTAACGACCAGCTAACGCCCATAGGCGTCAGCAGGTCTTAAGTTGGTTACCATGGAAACGGCCGCTCGATCGAGCGGCCTTTCCATGTCAGTTCACGGAGGGTGTCTCTGTGTACAGCCGGAGAGCCGCCGATCACGGCTCGCCGGCAAAATGTAAACACGCGGGGAAGAAATCCCCGCTGTTTACATCATACGACGCTGCTGCGCAGCAGCGCCGTAAGGCAGATCGGCGATCCCCGGCCTCTGATTGGCTGGAGATCGCCGGCATATGATAGGCTGAAGCCTATCCTACAATGCGCAGGACGGATATCCGTCCTGCGCCGCTCACAGGGGGAGGGAGAGGGACGGAGCACCAAAAACGCTGCGGAGGGGGGCTTTGAAGAGCCCCCCCCCCCCGCAAAGAGCAGCAAGCAGGCGGCGATCCCCGGCCTCTGATTGGCTGGGGATCGCCGGCATATGATAGGCTGAAGCCTATCCTACAATGCGCAGGACGGATATCCGTCCTGCGCCGCTCACAGGGGGAGGGAGAGGGACGGAGCGCCAAAAACGCTGCGGAGGGGGGCTTTGAAGAGCCCCCCCCCCGCAAAGAGCAGCAAGCAGGCGGCGATCAGACCCCCCCAGGAGGACATCCCCCTAGTGGGGAAAAAAGGGGGTAAGTCTGATCGCCCTGGCTCTATCCTGATCTATGCTGCAGGCTGGAGAGTCCACGCAGCACAGATCAGGCAAACCTCCCCTGGTCCTTAAGAGGGCTAAACCCAGCTTTTTGGATTCCTGATTGGAATTACAAAATTAACCCCTTAAATTCTGCTGACTGTTGTTGATCTGCGTACATCTTTGGCAGAAAAAAACTTTCAGAAATGTTGAAAGCAGAAGAATGGAGCAAGAAGAGAAGATGAAAGAAAATCCCATGCAATCCAGAAAAGAAGAAACAAAGAAACTATCAAGAAGATATCAACTGATACAAATAAACACTATATTAAAGTTTGAAAACTGCCTATAACGTGGATGTTACACAAAGCTGAAGTCTGTTGGAGAGTGGCAGAGAGGCTCGGGGGTGGCCAATACCCCAAAAGTGACAACGAGCCCGGTTGGCCGCAACATCCGGTGAGTCAGATCATAAAGGGGGGGGGGGGGGGATGCAGTCAGCTACCTTCCTGTAAAATTGTGTGTGCATATCAGCTGAATTGATTGCAGGATATAAATGTTGGACTATATACACCTTTAAGGACTGGTTCACACTAGTTGCATTCAGTGCTGTGTTACCCTTTATCTTTATTTACATGTAACCTTGCTATACAGGGTGGGAAAAGGTGCCCCAGTGTGAGTTTAAAGTACCAATTTGGGAGATAATAAGGAACAGTCTTTAACCTCGATATGGAGGTTAAAGAGTGATTTATTGGCCACCAAAAACGTGTTTCTCTGGTTTCACCCGCATTTTCAGGTTAATGACACAGTGGTCCATATGCAATTCCCTTTTTCTCTTGAGTTTTCTCCTATGTGATATTTTTAAACTCATGAATAAAATGTCTTTTAAGCCTCCAGAAGGCAAGATAATGCTCAAAATAATTTTGATAGTACCTTTTCACCTACTTTTTGGTACAGTTTTAGTTGAAAAGTGCTGTAAGGTTATTTAAAATCAAAGATTAAAAATGATCTCCTAGGAGAAAACGCAGGTGAAAAAGAGAATTCCATATGTCTCTAATCTCTGTAGCATGGATAAGGTGCCCCTTTACCCTTTTTAGAAATGGCAATCCTTACCCATTCTACAGAGATTAACTGCTTGCCGACCGCGTCACTCCGACGGGCGTGGCCGCGGCGGCAGCCCCAGGACCGCCTAACGCCGATCAGCGTAAAGTCCTGGGGCAGCAGTTCGCAGTTCGTGCATCTCCTGCTTGAGGGGCGGACCTTCAGTCTCCAACCGCCGTGTTTACATCAGTACAGCGCTGCGATCAGCAGCAGCGCTGTACTGGGGACAGCCGTGTGACATGGCTGTCCCCCTAGGGGACTTAGAAGTGATCGGCGGTGATAGGCTGAAGTCTATCACAGCCGATAGCTGCGATAGGCTGGCGGGGGGAGGCGAAATCTTTAAAGAAATAGGGTTTTTTATGTAAAAAAAAAAAACTAAAATATTTATAAAAATAAATAAATAAACATGGGGGAGCGATCAGACCCCACCAACAGAAAGCTCTGTTGGTGGGAAGAAAAAGGGGGGGGGGGGAAATCACTTGTGTGCTGTGTGGTGCGGCCCTGCAGCTTGGCCTTAAAGCTGCAATGGCCAATTTTGCATAAAATGGCCTGGTCACTAGGGGGGTTTAACACTGCAGTCCTCAAGAGGTTAAAGACATGGGCCCATATGTAATTCACTTTTTCTACTTCGTTTTCTCCAAGTTGATATTTTCACACCTTGTCAATAAAATGCCTTTTAAACCCCTAGCAAGCAAGAAAATACACAAAATTATTTTAATAGTACCGTATATACTCGGCTATAAGTCGAGAAAATTAGGACTGACTCACAGGTTAAAAGTGGGGGGGTCGCCTTATACACGAGTCCGTCCTAAATCTCTCCACTTACAGCCAACATTGGGGGGGGGGGGGGGCTGCCTCCCTTTCTCCCCCTCCCAGCAGTGTTGAAGCTGTTAGCTTCTTTGTCTCCTTCCTCCCACCCACCACAACCTAAATAGTGTGTACCTCTGTCTCCGTTTCCCCCTCCCCCGGTAATACAATGTAGTGTGCCCAAACACCATCCCATCCCTCACCACTCTAGCGCTGCTTTCTCCTGCGTAATACAATGTAGTGCACCCGAGCATGGAAGTCCCGTCCCTTTCCACGCTAGCCCTGCAGCCCCTCAAATCCTCTTCTCACGATGGTCTGCATCGTGTACGTCGATGCCACATGACATCGGGAATGGAAGGTACGCCATGCAGTCCAGCGTGAGCAGAGGATGCGAGAGAATGCACCGCTAGAGTAGTGAGGGACGGGACTTCCGTGTTCGTCCGCATTACATTGTATTACATGAGAGGATGCAGCGCTAGAGTAGTGAGGGACGGGACTTCCGTGTACATCCGCATTACATTGTATTACGTAAGGGATTAAGAGGATGCAGAGCTAAAGTGGTGAGCAACAGGACATCCATTGTTGTGGTGGGTGGGAGAAAGGAGCCAAGGAAGCTAACAGCTTTAGTGTTGCGGGGTGGGGGGTTTACAGGGGTTTACAGGGGGAGGGGGTGGCAAAGAGATGCAGAACCACTTTAGGTGTGACTTATATCCGAGTATATACGGTACTTTTACTACTACTTTAAAATAATTTTTCAGCATTTAACAATTGAAAAAGCATTAAAAGAGAAGATTAAACATTATCACCAAGGAGAGAAGGTGATTTGCATATGGGCCAGTGTGTTATTAATCTAAAGAAGGTTAATAACACCTCCTGTATAGTCTTGTCCGCCTCTTAAAGGGACTCCGAGCAGTGCAGAAACTATGGAAAGATGCATACCATTTTGAAGCTCTCTTTCTCCTCTTTCCAACGATATATAAACCGCCACCCTACGCCTTTTAGTTTTCACTATTTTTGCGATCGAATTCGCGGCCGCCGCTATTTCGATTGCGAAAATATTGAAAACTAAAAGGTGTAAGGCGGTAGTTTTGTATATCGTTGGAAAGAAGAGACAGAGAGCTTCAAAATGGTATGCATCTTTCCATAGTTTCTGCACTGCTCGGAGTCCCTTTAACCACTTGAGGACCGCCCCCAGCCGATGGGCGGCGGCAAAGACTGGGCCTAAACAACCGCAATACGCCCATCGGCGGGGGCGGTGGCCGGCGTGGTTATGCGGCGATCGCGTCATTCGTGACGCGATCAGCCACCGGCGACTGGCTCCGCCCCCTCGCGCTGTAACCCGCCGGCCGTTTGGAAGTGCCGGCGGGTTACTAGCACCCGGATCGCCGCATGACATGCGTATAATAGGCTTTGTAATGTATACAAAGCCTATTATACAGGCTGCCTCCTGCCCTGGTGGTCCCAGTGTCTGAGGGACCACCAGGGCAGGCTGCAGCCACCCTAGTCTGCACTCAAGCACACTGATTTCCCCCCCTGCCCCCTGATCGCCCACAGCACCCCTCAGACCCCCCCCGCCCACACCCCAGACCACTGTTTGCACCCAGTCATCCCCCTAATCACCCATCAATCACTCCGTCACTATCTGTCAACGCTATTTTTTTAACCCTAAACTGCCCCCTGCTCCCTCCTGATCACCCCCCCACCCCTCAGATTCTCCCCAGACCCCCCCCCCCCATGTACTGTATGCCTCTATCCCCCCTGTAATAACCCACTGATCACCTGTCAATCACCTGTCAATCACCCATCAATCACCCCCTGTCACTGCCACCCATCAATCAGCCCCTAACCTGCCCCTTGCGGGCAATCTGATCGCCCACTCACACCAATAGATCGCCCGCAGATCAGACATCAGATCACCTCCCAAGTGCAGTGTTTACATCTGTTCTGTCCTCTAAACACCCACTAATTACCCATCAATCACCTATCAATCACCCCCTATCACCCCCTGTCACTGTTACCCATCAGATTAGACCTTAATCTGCCCCTTGCGGGCACCCAATCACCCGCCCACACGCTCAGATTGCCCTCAGACCCCCCTTATCAATTCGCCAGTGCAATATTTACATCTGTTCTACCCTGTAATAACCCACTGATCACCTGTCAATCACCTATCAATCACCCATCAATCACCCCCTATCACTGCCAGGCATTATTCGCCCCCTGTCACTGCCACCCATCAATCAGCCCCTAACCTGCCCCTTGCGGGCAATCTGATCACCCACCCACACCAACAGATCACCCACAGATCCGACATCAGATCACCTCCCAAGTACAGTGTTAACATCTGTTCTCTCCTCTAAACACCCATTAATTACCCATCAATCACCCCCTATCACCACCTGTCACTGTTACCCATCAGATTAGACCCTAATCTGCCCCTTGCGGGCACCCAATCACCCACCCACACGCTCAGATTGCCCTCAGACCCCCCCTTATCAATTCGCCAGTGCATTATTTACATCTGTTCTTCCCTGTAATAACCCACTGATCACCTGTCAATCACCCATCAATCAGCCCCTGTCACTGCCACCCATCAATCAGCCCCTAACCTGCCCCTTGCAGGCAATCTGATCACCCACCCACACCAATAGATCGCCCGCAGATCCGAAGTCAGATCACCTCCCAAGTGCAGTGTTTACATCTGTTCTCTACCCTAAACACCCACTAATTACCTATCAATCACCACCTATCACCACCTGTCACTGTTACCCATCAAATTAGACCCTAATCTGCCCCTTGCGGGCCCCCAATCACCCGCCCACATGCTCAGATTGCCCTCAGACCCCCCCCCCCTAATCAATTCGCCAGTGTATTATTTACATCTGTTCTTCCCTGTAATAACCCACTGATCATCTGTCAATCACCTGTCAATCACCCCCTGTCACTGCCACCCATCAATCACCCCCTGTCACTGCCACCCATCAATCAGCCCCTAACCTGCCCCTTGCGGGCAATCTGATCACCCACCCAAACCATCAGATTGCCCCAGACCTACCCTCAGATCACCTCCAAAGTGCATTGTTTACATCTGTTCTGCCATCTAATCACCCACTGATCACCCATCAATCACCCATCAATCAGCCCCTGTCACTGATAGCCATCAGATTAGACCCCTATCTGCCCCTAGGGCACTCAATCACCCGCCCACACCCTCAGAACGCCCTCAGACCCCAGCCCTGATCACCTCGCCAGTGCATTGCTTGCATCTATTTCCCCCCTCTAATCACCTTGAGACACCCATCAATCACCTCCTGTCACCACCTGTCACCCCCTAGCACACCTACCCATCAGATCAGGCCCTAATTTTCCCCGTGTGGGCTCCTGATCACTCGGCCAAACCCTCAGATCCCCCTCAGACCCCCTTCCGATCACCTCCCCAGTGCATTGATTGCATCTATTTTTCCCCTTTAACCACCCCCTGAGACACCCATCAATCACCTCCTGTCATCCCCCTAGCACTCCTATCCATCAGATCAGGCCCAATACAACCTGTCATCTAAGAGGCCACCCTGCTTATGACCGGTTCCACAAAATTTGCCCCCTCATAGACCACCTGTCATCAAAATTTGCAGATGCTTATACCCCTGAACAGTCATTTTGAGAAATTTGGTTTCCAGACTACTCACGGTTTTGGGCCCGTAAAATGCCAGGGCAGTATAGGAACCCCACAAGTGACCCCTTTTTAGAAAAAAGACACCCCAAGGTATTCTGTTGGCAAAAATTAGCGGAAATTGATTTTTTATTGTTTTTTTCACAAAGTGTCATTTTTCACTAACTTGTGACAAAAAATAAAATCTTCTATGAACTCACCATACACCTAACGGAATACCTTGTGGTGTCCTCTTTCTAAAATGGGGTCACTTGTGGGGTTCCTATGCTGCCCTGGCATTTTAGGGGCCCTAAACCGTGATGAGTAGTCTAGAAAACAAATACCTCAAAATGACCTGTGAATAGGACGTTGGGCCCCTTAGCGCACCTAGGCTGCAAAAAAGTGTCACACATGTGGTATCGCCGTACTCAGGAGAAGTAGTATAATGTGTTTTGTGGTGTATTTTTACACATACCCATGCTGGGTGGGAGAAATCTCTCTGTAAATGGACAATTGTGTGTAAAAAAAAGCAAACAATTGTCATTTACAGAGATATTTCTCCCACCCAGCATGGTTATATGTAAAAATACACCACAAAACACATTATACTACTTCTCCTGAGTACGGCGATACCACATGTGACACTTTTTTGCAGCCTAACTGTGCTAAGGGGCCCAAAGTCCAATGAGTACCTTTAGGATTTCCCAGGTCATTTTGCAACATTTGGTTTCAAGACTACTCCTCATGGTTTAGGGCCCCTAAAATGCCAGGGCAGTATAGGAACCCCATAAATGACCCTATTTTAGAAAGAAGACACCCAAAGATATTCCGTTAGGAGTATGGTGAGTTCATAGAAGATTTTATTTTTTGTCACAAGTTAGCGGAAAATGACACTTTGTGAAAAAGAACAATTAAAATCAATTTCCGTTAACTTGTGACAAAAAAAAATCTTCTATGAACTCACCATACTCATAACGGAATACCCTGGGGTGTCTTCTTTGTAAAATGGGGTCATTTGTGGGGTTCCTATACTGCCCTGGCATTTTAGGGGCCCTAAACCGTGAGGAGTAGTCTTGAAACCAAATGTCGCAAAATGACCTGTGAAATCCTAAAGGTACTCATTGGACTTTGGGCCCCTTAGCGCAGTTAGGGTGCAAAAAAGTGCCACACATGTGGTATCGCCGTACTCAGGAGACGTAGTATAATGTGTTTTGGGGTGTATTTTTACACATACTCATGCTGAGTGGGAGAAATATCTCTGTAAATGGACAATTGTGTGTAAAAAAAATCAAAAAATTGTCATTTACAGAGATATTTCTCCCACCCAGCATGGGTATGTGTAAAAATACACCCCAAAACACATTATACTACTTCTCCTGAGTACGGCAATACCACATGTGTGGCACTTTTTTGCAGCCTAACTGCGCTAAGGGGCCCAAAGTCCAATGAGCATCTTTAGGCTTTACAGGGGTGCTTACAATTAGGCACCCCCCAAAATGCCAGGACAGTGAACACACCCCACAAATGACCCCGTTTTGGAAAGTAGACACTTTAAGGTATTCAGAGAAGAGCATTGTGAGTCGGTGGCAGATTTCATTTTTTTTTTTGTCGCAAGTTAGAAGAAATGGAAACTTTTTTTTTTTTTTGGTCACAAAGTGTCATTTTCCACTAACTTGTGACAAAAAATAAAATCTTCTATGAACTCACCATGCCTCTCACTGAATACTTTGGGATGTCTTCTTTCCAAAATGGGGTCATTTGGGGGGTATTTATACTATCCTGGAATTTTAGCACCTCATGAAACATTCCAATTAAAACCCACAGTATTACAGCGCTAAGTGGAACAATGGTAGTAGGGTGGTGCGCGCTATATACAGTTACCAGTCCAGTATAAGAGACCTTGCAGAAGCAAGTCGACCCTTTTGGATGTATGGACTGAGCACAAGCTATTTGTTGAAATAACCTCATGAAACATGACAGGTGGTTAGAAAAGTCAAAATGGGAAAATTCACTTTTTGCACCATAGTTTGTAAACGCTATAACTTTTACCCAATCCAATAAATATACACTGAATGGGCTTTTTTTTTTATCAAAGACAAGTAGCATAATAACTTTCACGCTCAAATGTATAGGAAATTTTACTTTATTTGAAAAATGTCAGCACAGAAAGTTAAAAAAGTCATTTTTTTGACAAAATTCATTCTTTTTTGATGAATATAATAAAAACTAAAACTCGCAGCAGCAATCAAATAGCACCAAAAGAAAGCTGTATTAGTGACAAGAAAAGGAGGTAAAATTCATTTAGGTGGTAGGTTGTATGACCGAGCAATAAACCATGAAAGCTGCAGTGGTCTGAATGGAAAAAAAAGGCTCTGGTCCTTAAGGGGCGAAAAGACTGTGGTCCTCAAGTGGTTAAAGAGGAACGCCAGTGAAAACAATGTATTAAAAAAAAGTGCTGCATTTTTACAATAATTATGTATAAATGATTTAGTCTGTGTTTGCTCATTGTAAAATCTTTCTTCTCCCCGATTTACATTCGGACATTTATTACATGGTGACATTTTTACTGTGGGCAGGTTATGTAGCTGCTGCTAGCTCTTTTGGCTCTTAGAGACAGATGTAAACCGCTAATTCCTGTCTGTGAACCTTGTTACATTGTAACAAACTGCCAAAAGTACCGCAGTCCCAGAGCTTCTTGTGGGAGGGGTTTCCGCACAAAATCAGTCATACAGCGCCCCCTGATGGTCTGTTTGTGAAAAGCAATATATTTCTCATGTAAAAGGGGGTATCAGCTACTGATTGGGATAAAGTTCAATTCTTGGTTGGAGTTTCTCTTTAAGGGTTATCCCTGCAACCGATGTCCAGTGGTTTTAGTGAACCCTTTTGATTGGAGTGCGACTCAAGTCCAGAAGAGGAGAGGAGTGAAGACGATTTTCTCCACATGCTCTAAACAGTGGTTGCCTAAAAGCAACCTATGTTTGTAAGTAGCATTACTGTGGATTTTCTATTTTGTGAAAATACTACACTATTGGTGCTCCTGGTCTGTTTCTCTGCCCTTTTCTTCTTTCTGGTCACTGGAGTTCCACACTGACCTCGTCATACCAGACACCCCCTTACTACATGTAACCTTGCTATTTAATATACTGGAGAAAGGTCTGTGTCTGTAACAGCTTCTCCTCCCCTTCAATTAACTATGTAGGAGAAGATAATGGCTTCAATTCATCAAAGGGTGTTCGATAACAAAATCCCAGTCCTTAAAATACCGCATTCGGTATTTTACACTTCACTGTGCTAATTTATCAATATTTTCACATGTGTGGTAGAGGTTCGTTAAGTTACCGAAGTACTACGGCTTCAGTTCATCAAAGGCTGTTAGATAACAGCAGAGTGGTGCAGAGCAGCTTGGAATGTCTCCGTGTTGTTACAAGCTGATAACAATAGAAGGCATCCAGACATCCCTTTACATGTAAACGTGTTATATTTACTGTTACTTATACTGCCTCTGCTGCTCTGAATCTGTCCATCAGTGTTTCTTAACATTTTACTTATTTGCCACAACGTAGATAAACTTCCTGGAGACATTACAAATGCCATGCTTGGTGATTTCACCACTTGCATCTTTGCATATTCAAACAGGGACTCAAAGGGTTAAACCACCGAAGGACATCTGGGGATATCTTTTGTCCCTTTCTCTCTGCTCACTGCCTGGGGGGTCTGGAAGCTTGTGTGGAGAAGCCTGTGTGACCTATCAGGGGCACTTGCAGGAGAACAGGGGCTGTTTCTATTGGCTGCCTGCTCCTGTTAATCATGAAAACATTCACACAGAAGGCTTTCGAAGCCTGTAAGGACAGGGGAGAGCTGGAGATAAACACCGAATGTGCTAGCAAATGTGGTAACCTTGATGAATTAACATTTACTGACATTTGCTGACATGTGTTGAGCACAAGTCGGTAATTTATCTCATTGCTCTGTGATTTCAGCTTCTCATTCGGTAACAGCTTTGATGAATTAACATTTTCTTAAGTGCTCCGTTAACTCAGCTGTTTTCAGCATTACCGAATGCGGTAATGCTTGATGAATTGAAGCCAATGTGCTATCTGGGAGAATAATGCTGCAGCCCAACTTAACCAACTTCAGAGAAAATATGATTAACAAGCCTGCGTTATTCACACTGCTATAGAGAAGCCAGAAGATGATATTACACAGAGCCTGATATAACAAGAGGCAAAACAAGCAAAGAAAAAAGACAAACTGCCCTCCTTGAGAATTTATTTTCTTCAGTCTGCAGCAACTAAAGGTTGTCCTAAGTAATGCAGTTGGCACTGAAGGGTCTAACAGCATAATACCCCTGTATGCTGTTAGACCCTTTAGTGACAACTGCATTACTCAGGACAACCTTTAGTTGCTGCAGACTGAAGAAAAGAAATTCTCAAGGAGGGCAGTTTGTCTTTTTTCTTTGCTTATTTTGCCTCTCGTTACTGAATATCAGGCCCTGTGTACTATTTAGAGAGTCCTTTGATGCCTAAGTAAGGATGATACACACTCATAAAACTGTCAGATATCAAAGTTTCTTTTGAGAATATACCAAAGAAAGTATTTTTTTTTTTTTTTAAATGACAATTTCACAAAAAGAGAGAGAAATTGTTAACAGCTCTGTTCTCAAAAACTGCATCAGACTGATACTATGCAGACATTTTCAGTGACAATTTAGTAACAGTGGAAACTACCGCCTTAGACAAAGAATACTTCATTTTATAAGGTCTACACATGCTTGTTTAGGAGAGGTTTACTTTTCTATATACTGTAAATGCACATGTATTTGCGTGCAGGTTTATGTATTTTATAAAAATGTGTGCATTTTACTGTACAGTATCTCAACAACATAAAAAAATGAACTACTTTCTAAGATTATCAAAGTCCAGTGAAATTAACAGGAATTACTGTACTGATTATTTTCAACAGGTTAGAACTGATCCATATCCTCTTGGCCAAGCTACCTGCTAAACATTTTGCCTGTCAACAAGTTTTGAATAACACCTTTAAAATTCTTTCAAATTAGTTTTTATCCACTGCATCACACTAGCCCAACATCTGCCTTTTCCTCTTGCCACTTGAAGCAAATAGAATATTTAAGAAAACTGACAGATAATGAGAAGACTAAAGAGGGTGGGAGTGATCATAGGGGAAGTGACAAATTCTATGTGGATCTAAAGCCTTCCAACTAAGCAGAATCCAGCAATGTTTCTATCTAACAGAATGGCATAATTGTTACACGATATTTGATGACAGCATTGGGAAATTGTGAAAGTAACAGCAGGCTAAATTACTAACTAGTTCCTTCTGGTTGCTACCTCTGCAAGGTGAAAGGTTATATGTGAGACGATCCAATTTCATCTCACGAGACAGTAAAAACAATAAAATTACCTTGAATGGTCTCACTGCTTTGGCTATAATGAGAACAAAAAGATTATTCACGTAGAACAGTATGAACTGTGTCTACATACATATTTTTTTAAGCTTTCATCATAAAAATTGTTTAATGGAAATGTGTTTTTGGTAGACTTTGCCCAGATGAGCAAAGGAGGTCAGTTCAGTTTTACTGAATGTAAATTTTGTTAGATGCCAACTGTCACAATTCTTTATTGCCTTTTTTGACGTATACCCTGGGATATGGGCAGCAAGGTGACTATGTGGTTAGTACTCTTACCTTGCAGGTCTAGGGTAATGGGCTTCAAATCCCTCTACAGATACTAACTGAGCAAAGCATGCTTTCTACATGGCTACATAAGCTTCTGCTGGGTTCTCCAGGTTCTTCCAATATCCCAAAAACAACAAGGGAAAAAATGCATAGAATGTTACTTTCTTTTATGTACCGATTTCTGTACCAGTAACAAAGGGAAGGATGGGAATTCAGGTTGATAGTTTACATCAAGATATTCTCTGTTTCTATGATATCCAGAAGGTAAGCAAGTTGAAAGATAAGTTTTAATGGACTTTGGTGCAGTGATGGCATACAGCATGTTATGTAGCGTTTTGTACTAGAGTAACTCAGTTCATCTGAATCAGAATCACCTTTATTTACCAAGTGCGACAGGTGCCACACCCGGAATTATTTGTGGACACATGGCAGATGGCATGGTGTTGGTAGTGCAAGTTGACAGCATAAACATAAGGCAGATAGTAGCTACATAGCAATACAACAGTATAACGACAATATAACAACAACAATAACAAAACATAGTGCGGATAACAACCCCATTGTGCAACAAAAAACAGGATATGATGTGGAACATATGGAACATATGGTGCAGTGTGGCCTACAGGCATTCTCTCATTCATTGAGTAGGAGGACTGCCTGGGGGAAGAAGGCGTTTCTGTGCATGGTGGTTTTGGTGGGGATGGTCGTGTAGCGGCTGCCTGAGGGCAGGGGGTCAAAGAAGTGACTGCCATAGTGGGATGGGTCGTCAGTAATCATGTTGGCCCTGGACCTCATTCTATATGTATGGTGGAGGTCTGGGGGGGGGGGGGGGCAGAGGTGACCAGATGATGATGGGCCTAAAAGCTAGATACTTGTGCAGAACTGCTAGTGCACAGTGTGCCTATAGCCATTCTAAACCAACATACATGCAGTCCTGGGTTAAAGACATGGGGCCTCCCAGACTCTCACCAATATTGCGGTATTAGGAGCCTGTCCCCCACATAGCAGCATTAAGTAGATTTTGTCCCCCCCTCCCAGATAGCACAACTGGCCATTGCTCCCCTCCCCAACGATAGGAGCAGTGGGTGGTCATTGTTCCTCTGCCCCCAGTAGCAGCATTAGGTAACTCTTATTCCCCTCAGATAGCATTAGGTTGTCCCACCTAGCTCTGGTTTAATGCATGGAGTGTTATCACCTGTGTCCGACCGTGTCACTCCCCATTACTTTATTTAGAGTCTTCATCCCCACTGATACTTTGTTCCCTGCAGGCATGTGCATACTTGCGTACCATGCTGGCAGGTCATGAGGACAGAGATGTCATGGGGATGGGGACGAAAAGACCTTGAAAGTGTGATCACGCTGACTGAACAGGTGAGAACACTCCACTGCATGCACTCTACAGGAAATTAAGGGCCATTAACTTAACTGGAGAAACCTGGAGGGCCCATACAGCTGGCTCTGGGGCCTAGTCAATAGCCCAGTTTGCTCCTATGGGAGCACTGGCCCTTAGTCATTGCTCCCTCATCAGTGCAAGGCATGGATTAATATGGCTCTATGAGGTAGTAACGTTGTGAAATCCAGTGTTATAAAATTCCCAGATCGCTCATGGTGGCCTAAAAACACAATGATATTGTCACCATCAAGAAAGCGCAACAAAAGATGTGCCACCTACGGCAGCTGAAAAAGTCTGGCCTACCACAAAGATTAATGGTACAGTTCTATACTGCAATCATCGAATCCATGATGACATCATATATAACTGTACGAGATTGCAGCGCATCATCCGATCAGCAGAAAGAAGAATTGGCTGTAAGCTTACCTTCCCTGCAGATTCTTTACCCTAGCAGATGCAGAAAGAGAGCGGCAGCAAAAAATAAAAAAGTAGTCAAGGCTTCTTAGGGTACAAATGATAACAAATAGTGACCTTTATTGAAAAATGCAGAACAACGGGAATTGCTGCTGCTTATAATATTAAAACCAATTAAAATAGCAATTTTTTGCAACATAACAGGACTTTCTGGAGGCCAGCCACCTGTTCTTGCATCACACCACGCAGCCATACTGCAGACATACATGGCCATCACAAAGCAAACCATCTGATTGAAGCTGTGCAGCTATTGTCTCCTGATATCTCTTAATAAAAGCTTGATCAATAATTACTGTATATACTCGCAAGAAAGCTGACCCGCATATAAGCCGCCCCCCCCAACTTTTAACTGAAAAAACAGGAAAAAATGATTGACCCTCATGTAAGCTGTAGGAAATGCTGGCCGTGTGATTCCCTCCAGTGTGTCCCAGTATAGCTAGTATAGTGCCCAGTATAGCTAGTATAGCGCCCAGTACAGCTAGTAAAGTGCCCAGTATAGCTAGTATAGTGCTCAGTATAGCTAGTATAGTGCCCAGTATAGCTAGTATAGTGCCCAGTATAGTTAGTATAGTGCCCTAGTATAGTGCTCAGTATTCAATTCAATTCAATTCACTTTATTGTCATTGTGTAACACAACTAAATTACTTTTCATGACAACCCCACGGTGCATATAGGGAACATAGTGATAGTAACAAGGAAGATAAGAAATCATACAAGTATGCCAGGTATTACAGATGTTTAAACAATTTGTACACAGTGTTCATTATTTCAGAGAGGATTCAGAGTTTATCAAGTTTATGGCGGATGGGAAAAAGCTGTCTTTCAGTCTGTTTGTGTGTGTGCGGATTGATCTAAAACGTTTACCTGATGGAAGGAGCTCAAACAAGGCATTTCCAGGGTGAGTGTTGTCTTTGATAATGTTTTTGGCCCTTCTCAAGCTGCGAGTATTATACAAAAGTTCCAGTGATGGTAGTTCAGTGCCAATAATGGCTTCTGCTGTTTTAACAACTCGCTGCAGGGCTTCTCTAGTAGCCTTCGTGCAGCAGTTGTACCAGGCCGTCATGCAATTGGTCAGAACGCTTTCTATAGTGCATCTGTAGAAATTAACCAGCAGCTTCTGTGGGAGGTTAGCGCTCCTTAGTTTTCTCAGAAAGTAGAGGCGTTGTTGAGCTTTGCCAGTTAGAGCTAAAGCATTGTCAGCCCAGGACAGGTTCTCTGCGATGGTGACTCCCAAAAATTTGAAGCTGGAAACTCTCTCCACAGCCTCTGCATTGATCATTAGCGGTAGGTGAGTAGTCTTTTTGGTGGTCCTAAAGTCCAGAATAATTTCTTTGGTCTTCTTTCTATTTAATAACAGATTGTTAATGTCGCACCATGCAGTCAGGTTCCTAACTTCTTCTCTGTATACAGCTTCCTCATTGTCTGATATAAGCCCAATGACAGTCGTATCATCTGCAAACTTAACAATTACGCTTGAGGTATGGATAGGCAGTATAGGTAGGTAGTGCTAAGTATAGCTAGTATAGTGCCCAGTATAGCTAGTAAAGTGCCCCAGTATAGCTAGTAAAGTGCCCCAGTATAGCTAGTATAGTGCCCCAGTATAGCTAGCATAGTGCTCAGTATAGCTAGTGTAGTGCTCAGTATCGCTAGTATAGTGCCCAGTATAGCTAGTATAGTGCCCAGTATAGCTAGTATAGTGCCCAGTATAGCTAGCGTAGTGCTCAGTAGAGCTAGCATAGTGCTCAGTATAGCTAGTATAGTGTTCAGTATAGCTAGTATAGTGCCCCAGTATAGCTAGCATAGTGCTCAGTATAGCTAGTATAGTGCTCAGAATAGCTAGTATAGTGTTCAGTATAGCTAGTATAGTGCCCCAGTATAGCTAGTATAGGCCCCAGTATAGCTAGTATAGTGCTCAGTATAAGTAGATAGTGCCCAGTATAGCTAGTATAGTGCTCAGTATAGTTAGATAGTGTCCCTCCCCCCTCCCCCGCCGCTGCTATTAGCTTACCCGGCGGCTTCCAATATTCCCCCCTTCGTCTCCTGCACGGGCTTGCAAATAATTCACAGCAGCTCGCCCCACGGCAGCTGCTGTGTGATGACGGAGGAAGCTGTAGGCAGAGCGGCTTCCTGTACGGGCGATGTGTATCGCCGTTGCTATGGGAACCGCTCTGCCTACAGCTTCCTCCGTCATCACACAGCAGCCGCCGTGGGGCGAGCTGCTGTGAATTATTTACAAGCTCATGCAAGAGACGGAGGGAGGAATATTGGAAGCCGCCGGGTAAGCTAATAGCAGCAGCAGCGGCGGGTGGGGGGAGGAGCCTACGGACCAACATACATGACTCGCAAGCAAGCCGACCCCCCAACTTTTGGCCCACTTTTGGGAGGTCAAAAATTCGGCTTGCTTGCGAGTATATACGGTACATTTACAAAGGGTTCAAGAGCTCTCAAACAAAAACATCCTAGAAGTTGCGCAACATTCACTAGAATCGGGTCGATGTTAAGTACTCAATATGAGGCATTTTGTCATCTCAATATAAGTGATCTGGAGAAAAATAGCCCATTGGGCAGACTGTGGATAAGCAAGAGTGAGCAGAAATCATTCAGTAATTCTTAACAGAAGTGGAGGCAGAAAGCCAGTCAAAGCGCAGTAGTCTTACTTGCACATAGACAACATAGAGGGGCAGCCAAATTGCTCCCAATGGCGGCCGCACTGGCACTGTTAAGGCTGCATAGTTTCGCCACTCTGGGCGCACATGTGCATCTCCACAAGTACAGCTAGTGCAGTTCCAGTGATACGGTCATTGCGGTCATTGCAATCATTGCAGCCGGTTAGTGTGGGGGTATGAGAGGTGTCCGCGATCCACCCGCAGCTCCACTTCTGCTCAGCCAGAATCAGCATGGGCAATTAAGGCTCAAATTCGTTGCGATGTCCAGACTCCGCCCACCCACCTGTTAAGACTTTCTGAATACTTTCTGATCACTCTTGCTTGTCCACAGTCTATCTCCTATGGACGATTTATCTCCAGACCACTCATATTGAGTGCTTTAAATCAACCTGATGCTAGTGTACGTTGTGCAACTTTTTTCTTTTTTATTTCTTTTTTTCTCAGCAGACGTTGTGCAACTTCTACGATGCTGTAGCTCAACAGCTCATGAACCCTCCGGAACTTTAATTATTGATTGCGCTTTATATTAGGAGAGGAGTTATTACAATAACTGTGCAGCTTCAGTTAGATTGCCATGTATGTCTGCAGTATGTCTGCAGTATGGCTGCGTGGTGTAATGTAACAACTAGGGAGTATACCTCCAGTCAGTCCAGTTATGCTGCATAAAGTGCAATTTTAAGTGGTTTTAATATGGTATATGGAAGCAATTCCTGTGACTATTTTTTTCTTTTTGCTGATACTAATTATTGAGTTAGTGTTTGTAAACCCAAAGGCCAACCCTCTACATAGAGGTAGAGAGGGTTTGTAAAACGAGAGGTGTGTAGTATAATCCAAGCTTAAAAATCCCAGAGAACTATTTATTCTATACATTTTTTCAGAAAGACTAAGATTGCCTCTTACCACTTTCACCCTGCTCACTACATCTTCTAGCTTCTGCTTTCAAGAGTCAGATGCCGGACAGTCTCAACAAAAACCTCCAGGCACAGTAACAGCTACTTCACTCAGGCGGTAGCCATGCTTAATGCAGAGCCATGCTAGAGCTGCTAGGACTGGAAAGCATTATAGCACAGAACTGGAAATGAACGCCTCTCACACGGTTTACTACCACTATAACTCATAAACTGTCCTTGACTTGTAGTATCATATACTGTGTCTTTGTATCGTATTGTTTGTGTCCATTAAGCAACTGTCACACAAAATTCCTGTAAATAAAATGAATTCTGATATTAAAAGGTTAAATAATGTGATACTGTGTACTACTGTACATATAATGCTGCTTGTACTTGGGTTACAGTGCTAAGCTACAGATAAATGCAAATGTCTGCAGTAAGGAGCGTAAGTGATGTTAGACGTGTAATTAAATAGTGAGACGGGTCATGTGTGACTAAGCTATTAGTATGTAATAGAACCTCTGTTATATCTGAGCGGAGGTTTGTTATCATAGTAACATTTACATTTGAAAACATAATTTTCTTTAATTCCATTGGGATAGCCAGCCTGAAAACTATCTACAGCCACATCAATTCTGGAAGTGACCTGTTCCGGATCAGTAGCACTGTAGATTGAGTGAAACACGTCAAATGGGGTTACAGCTACTTTCGTGTATGGCATCCAGCTGTCCTAGCAGAATGAGAGTTCAACATGGCCTGTATTGTTTTTATGGTCTAATGTTCAACCACTTTACTTATGCCAATCCTTCTTCACCAAATGATATTAACAGCATAGAGCAGTCTTCTGCTTCAGCACGGCTTTATAGACATAAATATTTATAGCTTTCTTCTAAGGGGAGGACTTTCCCTTTCATGGCACTGATGGCTACCGTGACTGAGCAAACTGTTGAACACTCCGAGTGAGAAGATGCACTGGGGATATAAAACTCACTCATCCAGATACAACTTAAAGGTGTTTTCTCTGAACTGCTTACATAAGAGGAAGAGTTTGGCCAATATATTCACACTTAAGCACCTGTGAATACAGCCTACAAAACCAGAGATGGTAATACCATTTTTTGAAACATTCTTGGCTGCTTATAAAGATGAGAAGACGTAAAAATGATTATACTACCAAAAGCACAACTTCAAAGACGTGTCATAAAACCTGATTTATGAGAGTCCAATAACAGCTCTCTTTACGGACATTGCTGTCCCCGCTGGGGAAATAACTAAGGCTAAACTTATGTCACAAATGTGCTTAAAAAGTTAAATGCATGAACAGAATGAAGAAGTAATAACTCAAAGTTACCTGTTCTCTATTTTTTTTTGTGTCCTGGAGGTTTTGATAATCCCTATTTTAAATCTTTGATGAGCAGAGGAAGTCTGTGTCCTGCTTTTGTCTTCCCCAATGTGCAATGTCTGTCACTTGGGACTCGACACTGAGATCTGTCAATAAGAGTTGTGTCACTGGTGGTCTGTCATCTGAGGTCTGTGACTGAGGGATCTCTCAATTAAGTGCCAGTTAATTGGGGACTAAAGCGCTGTACATAAGCTTGACCTACATCTTTAAAAGCTAAGCGATCCCCAATGGTAAGCACTGAAGGAATGACCTCTAAACATGTTTTAACTCAGTGACGGCACAACAACAACCTGTTGATCAGATCCATACCGGAAGCATGAAAATAGGAACCTGGAAGTGCGTAAATAGCCACATGTAAGTAGTTTCAATGGAGTAATCGTTTGTTATTGTTCGATAAGAACAGCTAACAGCGATTATCATTCAAACCAATTTGCCAGGATGGATCGATCTACAATGACAATAATCAATGTCTTTTACCGTCACTGGTACACTGTTCTTCAATGATTCTCGAAGGAGCTTCCATTCCTTGTTCGTTTTGAGTGCCGGTAGTCAAGTGTGTGTACAGAGCTTCACACTGAGGTCTGTCACTGAAGAGTCTGCCTCTGAGGACCTGCGTGTCCGTAACATATAGTGCTTCTGTTCTCAAATACAAGCATCTTTGCAGCCAGTGGAGCGTCACCTCTTTTTGAATTTTGGTGTGATCCAGGACCAAGTGAGCAATCCGGCGAAGCTTGGCACCAGCGAATACCAGGGTAGAGAGTACACTTGGGGCAGGGCTTCCTTGGAGTCTGTGAACGTCTGCCTCTGAGGGGTCTGCCATAGGGCCTCGTCACTGAAGTATGTCTGGGACTCTGTCATTGAGGGGTATATCAATGCGATATGTTTCTGACAGACTGTCCCTGAAATGTCTGTCAACAGGGGGAAGGGGGGTTCTTTTTCACTGAGGAAGTCACACTGAGATCTGTCACTCAGAAATCTGCCACTCGGGGTATGCCATTTAAGATTTGTGACTGAGTGGGATCTATCAATGAAATATTGGTTACACTAACACTAACACTAAGGTCTGTCAGTGAAGGGTCTTCGGCTGAGGAATTTTCCACTGAGGGGTCTGGCACTGGATTCTGTCAGTGAAGTCTGTCATTGATGGGTCTGTCAATAAAATATCTGTTACTGGGGGTCTTCACTGAAGAAGTCTGACACTGATCTTTCTGTTACTGTGGGCCAGACAGTGGGGTCTGTTACTAAGAAGTTTGCTGTAAGGACTGGTGATTGATGGATTCTGTCATTGAAGGTCTGCCTCTGTCATTAGACCTTGGGCCTATACCCAACTGTTCATGTGCAGAAGACCCCTGAGCCCTTCCCTGTGCAGCTGCAGCAGCACTCAAGTGCAGTGCCCCAGGTTCAGTAGCCACCCTTTTCATGTGCAGCCTTTCCTGACTGGCTGAAGTGACCAGACCCGATACTGAAGCTGCAGACAGTGGAGGACGGCAGGGTGGGAGTAATCTGAGCTTATGGGGCTGGAGGAAGCCCCAAGTATGTATCCAAAGTTTTCTTTTTGGGAGCCCTGGTACACTTTAAGCAGGATTCAAGATTGTAATACACAAGAGTGTAAGAAGAAATTGAGGTCCAGTACAAGAGATAAAAGATGCTTTTTTTCTAAACAGCTATTTATTTCAAGCTGTAAAAGAACCTGACCGGTTCAATAGTGTTTCACGCAGCTTTTTTTGTAAAGATGGTTCAAACTTTTAGAAGAAACATGTTTAAGCAGCTATGAAGTAGTATTTAAGTATTGTTGAAGCCAGAAATCAGAACTGAGGTAGCAGATTCCAGAGTAGGAAATACATGTACATACAAGTGCCAGAAGGGGTCTTAAGAACCTTTTTGACAGTCTTTCAAAAATGGTTTTCGCTTCCTCACTGAATACAATGTATTTCACTTTCATAAAAAGCATGCATTCATTTTAGGAAAACGTTTTTGTTTTTGCAGAAATGTTGATGAAGTGAAAACTGACATATTTACCGATTTCCTAGAGTAGCGGACTATACTTTGTATATTTATATTATTCTTTGCATTGCACAAATATAAAAAAGATGCATTACAAATTCATGTGTACTGTTCACAGTGGTTTTAAGAAGATGAATACTGAAGAAAAGCAATCTTATAATAATAATCCAAACATTTGTATAGCGCTTTTCTCCTGTTGGACTGTTGTCTACTGTTGGGTGGACACCTCCTATACCTGGCATTCGATGTAGGAACTATTTTCCAGGCCAGGGAGAAAGGCACCAATCAATGACAAGGCCACAAAGGCAAATTTTTCTGAGGATTTTTGTGGCCAGCACTGCAGCTCAGCAAAATCTTATCTGACTGTCTCCACTCCATTTGGAAAAAAAAAGAAAATTTAAACCCAGACAGAGGCAAGTGATTTGGTATGTTTTGAGTAGTGAGAGCTGTTAAATAGCTGTAGAAAGCCCACTGTCCTTCTACCTGCCACTGTCAGATCCATGGTCACGTGACTGTTTTGCCCATGGGAATTTTTCTAGTTGGCTTCATCAAGTATGAAAACCATGTAAGTGCTGCCATTTACAAACAACAAAAAATTTAGGAGAGTGAAGTAAGCCTGTACTATTAATTTTATATATAATTAATGGGAAATGAAACCAGATTTCAATGTAAACAAATATATAATTCAGCATATTAAAGGGAACTGAAAGTGAAAGAAATGCAGAGGCTGCCATCTGTATTGTGTAATAAATAATGCCAGCTGAAGTGACTTCTGAATACTTGAAGTCATTGCCCCAGAATGAGCATGCTGATAAGTTGCCGTTGATTCTGAAGATGGAGCCCTCTATATTTCTCTTACTTCAGATTCCCTTTAAGTGTTCATATTTCTAGCCATTTAATCCAATGTTCGGGGAGCTGCCTTTATGTTCTTACCTACATCTCTGTTAATCAAAAGCACACAAGGCCCTACAAAGTCAGCACGATTGCTGCACCTTGCATCAAACTTTTTTTAGACAGCAAAGTTTCAACATAAAAAAATATACTATAAAATAACATTGTAATGTAAACGCTGAAGCAAAACGTTACCTTCAACAAACAATATATACCATGGAATGTTTCTGTTGTACTTTGCAAAGGAATGTAGAATTATAAAAGCAGTTTTCACTGACCAACAGATTAAGGCCTTGTTCCCTCTAAAGGAAATCCATGGCGATTTCAGGAAAACATGCATATTGGGAATCTCAATGGCATGTACTTTGTCATAGAAAACCCAAGGCGCTGTTCCCATTTACACAATGAAATGTGATGCAGTGTAGTGCAATCAGCAAATACATTGCATGCTGTATTTGTGGTGCAGTTTTGTTTCTGTCCCATTCATTACAACTGAATGAGGTTCTGCAAGCATAGTTTGCCGTTTTCCTGTGTGTTTTGCATACTGCAGTAAGAACAAGGCCTAAAACTTACTGGTCAGACTTGGATAATGATTTGTTATTTAGGAAGGCCAACCATATCAGAATACGCTTTCTCCAATATAGTTATTAAAAGTAATATATAGTGGAATAGTATGTTGGAGCAAATCACTATATCCCAGAGAAAACATCTAATCACAGAAGAATATACACAATTTCATAAATAAAGACTACTGTTAAGACGTCTGACTTTAAGCCCATGCTGGAACTATGGAAGCAGTATGTTGTTTAGTATGGTTGGCGCATGGACTGTCCATAAATTCCCACCTTGCTACACAAGCCACATGGATAGAGAAGGTGCCTTTGTTACTGACCTGGTGATTGGTTGCAATTTTGGTCAGTATCTGTTTGAAACACTGTGGAATGTGCTTATTCTTATACATGTAAAAACAAAGTATGTTTCCACTACCGCAAATGGACAAGCACCAACAAAAATATACATAGGATCATATGCTGACTTAACAAAAAAAAAAAGCACAGGATTGTGCAGAAAGACCCACAGGAGTACAATATCAAAAACAGCAACTAGGGAAGGTCAAAATACCGCACCAAAACAACATGATATGCTTTATTAATCCAAAGTGTAACTAAAAACAAATACAAACAACAGAATAATTGTGGGGCAGTATGAGGGATCATAGTAAAATACATACGTCTGTATCACAGGGCCTCTGCAAAACTAGTATGTTTAACCAAAGAAATGACTGTAAATATAAATCACAGTAAGTTTAGAATGACAAACGTACAGTGCATGAAGAAGCAAAAAGTGCTAGTGCAACCTGCCAGTTGGTGACCGTAAATTATACCACTCAATAATAGAGTGACTAGTGCTCAGAGGTAGTTAACAAACCAGAAAGTGCAATGTGTGTAAATAGGATACAGAAACTAGACAACAGCCGGCTGCAGATAAGGTGCCAATTGAATCACAGATAAGTAGGGAGATAGAAAATGAAATAAACCAATCACGGAAGACTACACAGGAGTGCAAGATACACTGAACCAATACGTATTCGTAAGGAGTAGGTCTATAAATAAAGAAAAAATAGTTGTAGCAGAGCGAGTTGTAAAAATGACAGAGTGATGTTACCAAGAAAGAGAGATTACCAGAGAGAGTGCAGTTAATTACCCATCCCCTATAGTTCACCTATCGCGATTTGCTGCAACTAACTTCTTCTTACACCAACTTCTATACTGATTCCATGGCATCCAGGCCACATTTGTACATGTATGCAGTTTAATTCCAACAAGGGCCTCATTGTCATATATTTCAAATCCAATTTTCCTATTCAGTTTTGGGGTCATTGAGATAAAAGTAGTGGCTGGCTAGGATAATGGTGTATTAAGAGTAGACTAGATTTATCAGTAAAAAAAAAACAGGGTTAAATGATGGGTTGAGAAAGGATCATAGCAGGTGATAGGTTAGAGGTAGACATTGTATAAAGCGGAGAGGGCTAGGTTATGTTTGTGTATTGGGGAGGGGATGGGGTGTAGCTGGTAGCTGTAAGTAAGGGATTACAGTTAGGTATGGCATGGGACAGGATAAGGTCTATGGAAAAAAAGAAGTCAGATTAAGATAAGGTTTGTTAGGTGCGTTAAAGAATACTGAGTATCTTAGAGGATCCCCTAAAACCAGGTAGTGACACAACATTCTGTTGATTATACCTTATGTCTAAGCAAGCAACAAACAGAAATGTATACCATCAGAGAACTTATGCATACAACACAAACGTTCATTCTGTACATTTTGAATGACTTGATAGTCATTGTTTAATCAGCTATGTGTCACTTACCTCCCCCACAGGACTCAGAGCACTCTGAGAAGCCTTCGTACTCCCAGTCATGGAGCTCATCAATATCTTTTAAGCCTCCATATTCCTCCTCTTCTTCGTCTGGGTTATATTCCACAGCTTCTCCATTGCAGGGTCCCCTGTAACATGTTCTTTGATGGTCCGGTTTTGGTCCCTCACACTCATCAAGTGGAAGATCTGCAATTGTTTGAGCAAATGACAAAAGCACCTGGCACTTTATCGTTCGTTGTTGCAAACCAACTCCGCAGGTGACACTACATGGAGACCAGGGTTCCGGTATGAAACTATAAATGAAAAAAATACACATTCAAGAACATTTGAAGACTCATGTGATTTAACAAAAACATTTGCAGTATTAACAAGTGCATTTGGGATGAGTTTGGATGTCAAAATGCAAATTCTCCTTTGCTTACTAGCTGTAATAAAAGTACAAGTTAGGCATGCTTTTATACACGCGGTATGTTTATACCAGAATGCGTGCCATCACTAACATGAGATCAACGAGGAGTCAGTGGTGCTACATGGGACTGCCCATAGGTCAGTTCACTTACAGCCACCAATAAAGACGCTGGAGAGAATACAGATTTTATTTGGTTAAGAAGTAATTAACTTAAGGAGGAACTCCAGTGAATATAATGAAATAAAAAAAGTGCTTCATTTTTACAATAATTATGTATAAATGATTTAGTCAGTGTTTGCCCATTGTAAAATCTTTTAAATCCCTGATTTACATTCTGACATTACATGGTGACATTTTTACTGTTGGCAGGTGATGTAGCTGCTGCATGCTTTTTTTTTTTTGGCAGTTGGAAATAGCTGTAAACAGCTGTATGCAACAAGGTTCACAGACAGGAAACTGCCAGGAGTACCATGGTCCTCAGAGTTTCTTGTGGGAGGGGTTTCACCACAATATCAGTCATACAGCGCCCCCTGATGGTCTGTTTGTGAAAAGGAATAGATTTCTCATGTAAAAGGGGGTATCAGCTACTGTTTGGGATAAAGTTCAATTCTTGGTTGGAGTTTTTCTTTAAAGCGGACCCAAACTAAACATCTTTTTTAATTAAAAATATTTAGTTGCACCACTCTGACACATACATAGATAAACACTCCTTCAAACCTATGAGCATTTCAGTGCATGCTTTTCACCCTTCTCTTTTCATAACTAGGGTTATACTGGGGGCAGCCATTAGCAATTCCTCCATTGCCGGACACCACCTACTCCACCAGTTTGCCGGCTTTTGTCCCGGCAATTTGAAAGTAAGGGAGGGGTTCCTCCAATAAATGTAAAATATTTTATATTTGTCATCATGCAGCTGAAAAAAGGCTGCTACTTATTATTATAATTTAGTAAATAGATTTTATTTCTGAAATCTTGTATTTTTAATTTGGGTCCACTTTAAGAAATAAGAAGCAAATTAAATGATATGATCCAAACATAGCAGTGTTTTTTTGTTTTGTTTTTTACAAAAAGCACATTCATTGGAGTTCATCCTTTATGTCCAAAGAATATTCTATAGTAACTGCCTAGCATCCTTTAGATTTAATGAAGTGTTTGCACCTGAGACTAATAATAAATATATGGATCTATGTATATAGTGAAATAGTATGTAATGATCGGAATAAGCACAGAGCTCCGGAGTATATTATTTTACCATGTAGAGTTTAATAGTCCCCGTTCAGCGAGGTACTAAATACCTTCTTTGATTTAGTCTGCCTTTTCCACAACATAAAAATCCTTTCTATTTATTAAAAACAATTTCATTGGAACTGGAGTAAATTGCTTGGTTATAAAGCACAATGCAGGTTCACTAAATGCTACATTTAATCATCTGGTTGATTATTATTATATTAGCATCTGCATTTCCTTTTAACCGTTACACTCATTGATGTAAAACACAGAAAAATATGTTATATATATTTGGTAACGAGAGCATTTCCATATATAAGTTTCGCTAGCAGATTTTAAGAATTGGAGTGCAAATCAATATTTCTTTACAGATAGCTTTAAAAGAGGCCCCACTACAAATATGAAAATATAATGCATTACTGAATATAGTTGTATAAAGGAGAGATTAATATCTTGTGCACAAGCTAGATGGTTCTGAGAGAGCCGGTCAGGGCTGTCTCTGCCGAGTAAATCAGCGTGTGTACAGCGGCCCCCCATTCCCCTCAATGTGTCGTGAGTGATCCGCCTGGAGGAATCAACTCAGCAGAGGGCATCGTTTCCCTACTCACCCCGACCACTCTGCTTCGCTCCGTCATGCTCTGCGCCATTGGACCTCCTCCCCATTCCACAGCAATAAATAGTGTAGCTAGACTGGAGGCCAGAGAGGCATCTGTACAACATTGGGCCTCAAACTGTCACCTTAGGGATCAGGTTCCGATTTTAGTGGGCAAAATAATTTTAAGGTGTCTATGCACCTTGAGTGCCCAAGTGATTACATACAGCTCCTGCAAACAGCCTTGTCTGCATGGCTTGTCTGCACCACAGCCGCTTTCCCTGTTTAAGCTCTGTACAAACATCAGATAGTAGACATTCAATCTAACGGTTTTTAGTCAGTTTGGGCAACTATGCATCCTCCAAGATCCTGGAGCATTTTTGCTTAATGAAAAATATTGCCAGAGTTGTATTTTCCCTTTCCAATCGCTGTTGTCTTCCATGGGACAGAGTGGAGCTTTTCACTTATAGCAAGGAACATGCATACTATTATTACTATTTCAATTCTTAAAAGAAACCTGAAGTTAGAGACATATGGAGACTGAGATTATTATTATAATTTAGTATTTATTTAGCGCCAACATCTTCCGCAGTGCTGTACAAAGTATATTGTCTTGTCACTTAACCACTTAAAGAGAGTCTGAAGCGAGAATAAATCTCGCTTCAGACCTCATAGATAGCAGGGGCATGTGTGCACCTGCTAAAACGCCGCTATCCCGCAGCTTAATGGGGGTCCCTTCACCCCCAAATCCCCTCCGTACAGCCGGGGAGCGCTTCCGCATTGGGGCAGGGCTAACCGCCACAGCAAAAGAAAAATCCCTGCGCTGCCTTTGTTGGATGGTGGAAGAGTGTGGATGGATGCTGCTCCGTAAACTGGATGGTACCAGCAATTCTAGCAAGAGACAAAAAGAAAAAACCAGAGCGCACCGCTGGTGCAATAACTTTTTTACTTCAATTAGACACGCTGTTAAAAGTACACTTACAGTGTATGAATGGTGTATGCGCCTGTCAGGCCTGCCGTCTATCCTCTCCTGTAACCAGCGCTTGGCCAGAGCGGCGGGATGCGATGGAACTGTCGTGGGAGTCGGAAGCGGTGGGCGGAACCAGGACGCGGGGATGCTGTCTGACGTCACAACGTTTCGGCGTAGACCACGCCTTCATCAGGTGACGTCACGGCGGGGACGGCAATCCTTTATACCCACGTGTGTGGGTGTAAAGGTGACTAGACAGTCTCCTATTGGCTGTCAGTATGTGAAAGCTAAAAACTTTATTTAAAACTATTGAATTGTGAGGAAATTAAAAATAATAAATAGAAATAATACATAATATCAATTATGTTTGGAACAGTAGCGCCAGGACTAGGCGAATGTCTGCAGCTACCCTAATAAAATTAGTGATGTGCAGTCTAGACGGATTTAGCCCCCATCTTTCAAACTGCACTGCTGTACTAGCCTGTGCCTGTCAACCTGTACGGGAGGGGACCCATATGACAGATTATAATAAAAATGGTACTGCTTTAACTGGAGGCTCTCTGGATAAAAAACAAACTTGGAATAAAAACTAAGTGAAAAGAGTTTGACGGCGCAATCTCTGACCGCCCTAAATGACAGGCGAGTTTATGGCAAATGACCTGGGTTATTAAGCCTTACTGTATAAAAATCTAATCCCCCAGTTTGTCTGATCACGGGAGCATATTATACTAGAGCTTCACCCGCCCCTACCTATTCTTTTCAGCCTGTGTTATGAGTGTTGAGATTGTGCCAATTACAGCACAAGCAAAATTGGCACCATACAAAAACAATTTCTAGTGGGCCACTGTCCTACTCTGGATAACGGGATTAGATTGATTAGCTGGCAGGGGGGGGAAATCCATTATAGCCAGCTAATCAATCTAACCCCCTTAGCACGTCTAAACAAGCTTTTCGCGCATAAAACTTTACGCGCGCAAAACTTTATGCGCGTAAAACTTTACGCGCGTACTGCACAGAGCACAGGGCGCTCCGCGCGAAGTGGCCATTAAAGCCTATGGGACTTAGCGCGCGTAAAACTTTGCGCACACAAAGTTAGCGCGCGATCTGATTGAGCAATCCGGTGCTAGCCTAATTAGCACCCTGGTTAGCCCGTCTAAAGACTTTAGACGTGCTAAGTAGGTTAGCACCGCTTTGTGAATCAAGCCCACTGACAGCCAATAGGAGACTGTCTAGTCACCTTTACACCCACACACGTGGGTATAAAGGATTGCCATCCCCGCCGTGACGTCACCTGATGAAGGCGTGGTCTACGCCGAAACGTTGTGACGTCAGACGGCATCCCCGCGTCCTGGCTCCGCCCACCGCTTCCGACTCCCACGGCAGTTCCATCGCATCCCGCCGCTCTGGCCAAGCGCGGGTTACAGGAGAGGATAGACGGCAGGCCTGACAGGCGCATACACCATTGATACACTGTAAGTGTACTTTTAACAGCGTGTCTAATTGAAGTAAAAAAGTTATTGCACCAGCGGTGCGCTCTGGTTTTTTCTTTTTGTCTAACCGCCACAGCCCTGCCACACGCGCGTCTGTCAGCGCGTATCTCTGCCTCTCCCCCGCCCCTCTCAGTCTTCCTTCACTGAGAGGGGCGGGGGAGAGGCGGCGATGTGCGTCTGATAGACTTGATTAGAGGCAGAGCTACAGCCGTTAGCCCTTTCTCCAGGAAGAGAAAATTTACAACCAAGTTGACTACCAAGTTTTGCGGGGGTGGGTTTGGGGGTGAAGGGAACCCCGTTTAGCCACGGGATAGCGGCGTTTTAGCAGGGGCACACATGCCCCTGCTAACTATGAGCTCTGAAGCGAGATTTATTCTTGCTTCAGAGTCTCTTTAAGCCTATCTGGACGAGTATTCTCAAACTTTCCCCGAACCATTTGTAGTCCCTGTAATGAACGGACATGACCCCGAAGTGCATAAGAAGAGGGCGTTCACTCCGCTTTATCATGGAAAGAGGACACACACAGTGTCCTCTCTCCTTGATAAAGTGGGGTGACACCCACGGAACTAGTGGGACTGTCTTGAGGGGATCCCAGTCTCTCCCTTTCTGTGCTGCCCTTCATCCACACCTTCTCCTGGGCTAAGTATCTCCATTCTATTCACCTTTTTCTCCTCGTATGCACTTTATCTATATAGGCCGCTCCTTGGTTGGTTATAAATTATGCAGTTTGGCACTGTTCATGTATATTGATGTGGGTTTCTTTGCACTATGCACTTTTTCATGTGTTTTTTTTCACAATTATGGAATATGTTGTTTTTGAGCTTATATATCTATAGAGGGAACATGCATTATCACTATTGACATTTATCACTACTTTACTGAACCCGGGTTCATCCACCTGTGGGCTCTAGTATTGAACCTACTGGCTTGGTGTATTACTATTATATGATTATCCATTGCATATGGTGTGGTTTAGGATATACTGTATGAATATTTAGTAACGTACTATCATATTTACCTATATGGGCTTGATTGTGACAGCAAGGTGATTTAAGATGACATGGCTCTTTTTTTAATAGTTTTTAATTTTTGAACTATCATAAGTGTCATATATATCTCATTTTTGTAATAAAGATTATTGCATATCAACTTGCAACTATACTTTTGAGGGTCTGCTTTCCCAGTCTCTAGCTTATCATTTTGGACCCTAGCACACTCAATTTACTTACAGGTGTTGCTGACATCTTTCTTTGTTGTATAAGGCAACAGACACTGCAGTGGACCACAGCGTATCCTGTGAACGCACTGTTGTCCATCCGCTGCAATGTGGACCCAGCCTTAGTGCATTTAACCTGGCCTGGTACTTTGAAAGTGACTTACATGGCATCAGCTGCTCAAACACCTTATACAAAAATGAAAAATGTACTTATGATTTCTTTGTGGTATGCATGATTAGAGGTGTGACATGGGCGTGCCTTTAAGGTGTCCCTCTTTCTTACCTCAAAAAGTTAGAGGCATGGTGCTGTAACCCTCTCAATAAAAAATGTGGGACCAGAGAGATAAGGAATATTATAACAGGCAAAAGATTTTGTAAACAATGTTTTTTTCCCTTAGGCCCCGTTCAGACTATGTGCGTTCCTAGCCGTTTTTACAGAACGCATACGGGCAGATTTTGCGCATAGAAACAGCTACTAATGTTTTCTAATAGCCTTGTTCACATGTATGCGTATGAGACGCATACGTTTCTCATCCGCATTGCTGCATGCAGTTCTGTGCGTCACGCACAGAAACGGACGCAATGAAAGTCTATAGATGCGTATCAAAAACGCGTACTATTGCATTTTAGCGTAAGTTTCCCTCTGCGTTTCCCATAATTCTTTTCTGTTTCCTATGTGACGTGTGTGTGCAAAACGCAATAGAAAACGCATTTGAAAGCAAGAAAAATACATACAAACGCATGCGTTTTTCAACTTGCGTTTCTTTGAATTTCTATGCATTCTGTAAACGCTGACAGTATGAACAGGTCCTTAATATGTGCAACAAGTTGACTGTAAAAGTAAAATGAGCTGTGCTGCTGCTAAAGTAAAACCAAAGACACCACTTTGTAGAGACCCTGAAACAGAACCATTATTACATACATTCCACACTGTATGAGGACAGTTAAGTGTTTATAGTACAGCTAAGTACCCTGTGGCCCCCTAAATTATATTCAATAGCTAAGGGATTGAACTGCAACAGTGAATCCGCAGCTTTCGTGCCAGATTCTGCCTACCTCTAATTCCATTATATACCAAAGTTTTGTGTGTGTGTATCCATACACCTGAATGTAAATTGTTTCTGAGCTCAGCAAACACAGATATTTGAATTAAAATACAAGAAAAAGACACTAGTGCCTTTGTTAACTGTGACCATAAAATAAAGCAAGTAAAGCTCAGCATCATATCCATTCTGCCTGTTAATGTGTGTTATATAGGAAAATAGATCCCGGCATTGCAGTAGCTCACCACATGTGCTTCATTTGCAATATAATACAGTATATATTAAGCAGCCCTACATGGTATTCTACTCCTCTGAAAGGAAAATTTATTTGACTACATTAAGATTTCAATTTCAGTCCTGTAAGCTCCTGCATATACAGAGCGAGGAACTGTGCAGATCAAAGCTGTAAATTGCACCCATTAATCACGTTCCAAAGGGAAATAGTTATAAGCTACATTTTAATAATAGCATTTCTAGTTTCCGTACAGAAACACTGTGGTTTCAGTGCTGACTATTTTAGCATCATTTCCTTTCAGTGACTTCTGAAAACCTCTACCTGAATAATTACCTGCAAAATCGCCCTACTTTATATCTCCTCACAAATCAAATTCACACCTCTTTTCCAGTTGGACTTTTTATTTTTACATTACACCATGGCACATACTTGATAGTTATAGTAAATTATAAAATAGCTTAATCTGCAACATGTCTAGAGGTATTAATGCTCGAATTTGCCTCAGTTTGGTTCAAGGGCTGTCTGGACAAACAGGTCCAAAGAGTCCAAATCAGGTGGAGTTTGGCTCCAAACAGAATGTACGTCAATGGGGGAAAAAATTATTATGGTTTGTGAAGGGAAACTACTGTATCCAAACGATATAAAAAGGCAGGTGAAGATCAATAAATGTCTGAGGGGCATTATGTGAAAAACAGAAAATGAGTGTGGTGTGGTGTGGTGTGTGTCGTGTGTGGTGTGTGTGTGGTGTGGTGTGGTGTGTGGTGTGGTGTGGTGTGGTGTGGTGTGGTGTGTGTGTGTGTGTGTGTGTGTGTGTCAATGGAAGTCCTTCAATTTACAGCTTTTTGGATTCTTTTAAAGCTTAACCAGATCAAATACTATATCAGTCTAATTCTAATAGTGACTAGGTAAATAGCTGAATATGAATGGTGTAAAGGCACACTGATGAACAAAATAACCTTTTTAATGGCCAGATATGTTTGGAATTGCAGTGCAACTTGCTCTATGTCGCTTCTGGCTGCTGTAGCTGGTCAATCAAGAAAGAGCATTATAATAGAAAACATGCGGCCGAATGAGGAAGCAAAAAGGTGGTTTGATGGGGACAAGGGCGGGGACTTGTGTCAATCACTTTAGAAGCGCAGTCTGCTTTAGATGGAGCTACCCATGGTTAAACATGTATATGGTGACTCATTGAGATGTCGTATTGAGAGGTAAGCCACCACTATATTTTTTATTTTACATCGTTTTAACGTAGTTTTATCTAGCCCTGGGTGCCTCTTCCCCTCTGTTGTGCTAGTATCACCTACCCCTCTCTTGGAAAGGGGAGGGAATTTCCAGCCTGCTGTGGGTCTACCACTTTCAAGCTGTAATTATTATTTTAAGAGTGCGACCATTCTTCATCCAGCCATACCTGGAGGTACCCAAGTGGAGATGGGCTAAAGTTCTCCACCTGCTTCATGTAGTTGGTTGCCCCTTTATGCAACCCACCCTTGTGAGTATATTTCCTTTGTAAACCTCTCCTCTACACAATAAAAAGTGACATACTGTGCTATTAGGCTCATGTTGTCTCTGTTTCTAGAGTGTTCACCACCCAACTTCCTGTCAGTGTGAAAAAAGTAGGGTAAGTCAGCAGTTCTGTCTTTGGGGACAGGTGGTTCACCACTTAGCTGTACGGTGGATCCTCATGTGGTTAAGCTTGCATGTGGTGCCCAAGTGTTTAATGTTCTTGTCCCGTTTCAAATGTGGCTCACAGAAAATACGGATGATCATGATTTTGTCAAAAACCAAGGTTTTAATAAAAAAAACAGATGGCAGGCGTGCAACCTCCTTCACCCTCCCATCCTGCCTGCTGCTGGGATGGTCTTTGCTTTCACAAAGCAATGGTAGGGGACCTTGGTAAGTGCATGTTTGTCTTTGTCCTCTTCTTCTGATTGGTGCTTTTCCTTGCAGTTCACACACTATTTAAAGAGGAACTCCAGTGAAAATAATGTAGTAAAAAAAGTGCTTCATTTTTTACCATAATTATGTATAAATGATTTAGTCAGTGTTTGCTCATTGTAAAATCTTTCCTCTCTCCGATTTACATTCTGACATTTATTACATGGTGACATTTTTACTGTGGGCAGGTTATGTAGCTGCTCCTAGCTGTTTTGGCTGTTAGAGACAGCTGTAAACAGCCATTTCCTGTCTGTGAACATTGTTACATTGTGGCACTTTGCCCAGAGTACCGCGGTCCCAGAGCTTCTTGTGGGGGGGGGGGGGGGGGGGGTTTCAGCACAAAATCAGTCATACAGCGCCCCCTGATGGTCTGTTTGTGAAAATCATTATATTTCTCATGTAAAAGTGGGTATCAGCTACTGATTGGGATAAAGTTAAATTCTAGGTTGGAGTTTCTCTGTTAAAGACAATTATAGTTGTTAACTGGGAAATTCAAACAAGCCTCACTGCAAACTGATTTAAATTTTCCACTGGGGCTTAACTTTTGTCACCAAACAGAACATTAGACCTAAGATCCTGAGATTTTTTTGAGAATGATCTTGCAAAATCCTATACAGAAATGAGCTACTGCACACTTTCAAAGCAAATTAAAATCTTATTTTCTGGACATACTTCTAAATCGGACAATTTCTAACATTCATAGATGAAATCAACAATAAGAGTGTAGCTGGTCCCATTTAAAACAAATATTTAGCATCAAGTCCCCAAAGACACATATTCTTCTGGATTTACACCATACTGATTACCACAAAAATAATCAAATATACTAGATTATGAAGAGAAATGAAACAGAGACTTAAGGTTTCAACTTACAGGGAAGCAATAGGAAGAATTGCCAAAATAACTCACAAGGGTGCATTCAACACTATATTGTAGGAACAAAGCTTTACAGTACATTTCAAACTCATTTGTATAAACCCTTAAAGAGACTCTGTAACAAAAATTTCATCCTTATTTATTCTATCCTATAAGTTCCTATACCTGTTCTAATGTGGTCTGTCTTACTGCAGCCTTTCCTAGTTGCACAGTGGCTGTGTTATCTCTGTTATATAATCTAATCTTCTTTCCTCTGTCGGCTCTGTCGGGCTCAGGCACTCAGGCTGGAATGTGCAGGTCTGCTTGTGATAGGATATAAGCTATACACACCCTCTCCAGGCCCCCTCCAAGCTCTGTATGACTCACACACTGAGCTACTCTCAGCCTATCACATGCTGTTAGCAGCCATGTCTTTTGTTTGTAAACACTGCCTAAAACTGGCCATTACAAGCCAGGATTGCAGCAAGGAGTGGCAGAAACAGCACAGAGGGGCCCAGGAGAACATAATGAATAGAATGGTATGCTTTTTATTGTAAGAATTTTAGAGTACATATTCTCTTTAAGTTAAAAAATCCCCTTCATTTGAAAATAAATGCTGGAGTTAAATAGAGAATGACTGGAACTTACGTTATATCACATGGGTGTGTCCTAAATTGGCAGATTTTTTTGCAAAAAGGTTATTATGGTCATGGTATTGAACATCTCTACTATGCCAATCCAGTTCTCATTGGATGTTTATCTGCTCCACAATGTCTACTACCCACTCACAAAATGTAAAAAGACAATACTGATACATCTAATGAATGCAGCAAGATCTCTTATTCTACCTTTGTGAAAAATCTAATGGAGTCCAATACTGGAATATTATTGAAGAAAAATAGACACAGTGGCAGGGGGATTATGTTAACAGCCCAAAACCAATTAGATCAATACATTACCACAATGGAATGTTGGCTAGAATTTGACAACTCAAGATTTACTACGCAGAATTAGTCCATGAAACAGTCCAACTGATAACTAACAGACAAAGCCTTGGTTCACACATAAAAAGTTGTTCAGTCCTGTAAGTTTTTGACAGTTGGGATCAGTTTTGTATGCATTTCTATGGACGTGTTCACACATAAATTTGTACATTTCCAGGTCCAGTCCTGTCCTGTTAGTTATGTATGCATTTCTATGGCTGTGTTCTCTAATAAAAGGTGTACATTTCCAGTCCAGAACTGTCAGTTTTGTATCAGTTTTCTATGGGTATGTTCACACATAAAAGATATACGTTTTCGGTCTAGTCAGGTAAAATTGATGCAAAACTGACAGGACTGGGCTGGACTGGAAATATCCTTAACCAGCAGAAGGACAGTCTGTAGGTTGGCAATAGATGCTGACTGTAGCAGATTGATGAAGGTGTTCACAGTGATCCACTGTGCTTCCAGACAATTGCACATCCATTAATCCAAAGTTTAAGGAAAAAGAATCCGGGCACCAGTGTATTGCAAAGCGTAACACTGTATTTTATTCCATCCTCAACACAATTACAGAGTTTAGTAGTAGAGATGGCACGAACGGTTTGCCTGGCGGGTAGTTCACACGGAGTTCAGCTGTCCGTGTCAGGTAGCGAACACATAGCGCGTTCGACCCGCCCCCATACCTCGCCATTGGGCTAAATTTTGACCCTCCACATCACAGTCCGCAGACACATGGCAGCCAAGTCAGGCTGCACTCCTTCTTGGACCCCTGCACCCCCTATAAAAACGCAGCAGCGTCGGTCATGTTCTTAGTCTCTGGCTGTATTTTGTAGTCAGAGGAAGGGATAGAGATTGCTGGAGAGATAGGGAAAGCGTTAGTTAGGCTCTTGTTAGCGTGCTCCTCACTGAAATTTGTTGCTGAAAGCACCCCAAAAAAGGGGTGCATGTTATATCGGCGCCGCACAGTTCGGCGCGGGGAGAGCCGAATGACAGCTTTCCCCACTGCTGATAAACTCCGAGGCGGCGTTAAATACTATTCCCCTCTAAGTTATCGCAACTCGGAGGGAGATGTAATTTGGGGTCTGGCAGCCGCCAGAGCCCCGAATTACTGCTACGCGGGACACGCATCATAGCATTGCTGTTAGGCTCCCAGGTTCGGCGCTCGGCTCTCAGAGCCGCATGCCGAAATGAACTGATCCACCAAAAAAAGCTCTTTTGAGGGCTAATATTCTTCTGATGTGTTTTTTTGTGTGTGTGACACTGACACTGCATAGATACAGCCCTGTCTGTCGCACTTACAGCTGACCCTTGCTGTACTGTGCCAGGCCCAGCACACTGTATTACCAGTGCATATCTTTCCACTGTATTTGTGTGATTCAACTTACTATACCATAGCTCTCTTTGTGACTGACACTGCATAGATACAATGCACAGTCTCAGCTGGCCCTTCCTATACTGTGCCAGGCCAAGCACGCTGTATTATATCAGTGCATATCTGCAGTGTAATTGGTGGCACCACCCCCACCACGAATGGCAGGCAGGCCTGCTGCCAGCCTGCCACCCACTGAACACCAATGGCAACTGGCAGCAAGCCTCCACTGCGTGACACTGCATTAGAGTTGGTTGACACCACCCCCACCATGAATGGCAGGCAGGCAGGCAGGCAGGCCTGCTGCTGCCAGCCTGAAACCTGCTGATTTTTTGAAAATTATCATTGAAATGATAGAAATAATACCTTGAAATTTTGTATTTTTTATAAATACATTTGTATTTTTTAATTTGTTATAAATAACAAATATATACATAAATAACTTTCAAAATATTTTTTTATCAATAACTTTCACAAATAGGCGCAAGAAAAAAAAAAATTCACCTGTACACTGAGCCAGTCTGCCTCAGTTGAGCGCGCATGCAGCGCCAACACACCTTACAGACCTGTTAGCACTCAATCCTGGTTAACGTGGCGTTTTGTCTGTCAGTGTGAAGCGGGCATAACCCTTACATTACCACTCTTGACATTTTAAAGCAGCCCTTTTCCTCAAATGTGGGAATGTACTTTGCTTTTTGCCCTTTAGGGATTATAATCCTACTCTGCGTCAACTACGTAATTTTCCCAGGGACTTTTGGCATGTATCCCACTCTGTCATGCCCCCTCCAGGTGTTAGACCCCTTGAAACAATGTTTCCATCATGTTTGTGGCCAGAAACAGTCTTTGTAGGTTTCAAAATTCGCCCGCCCATTGAAGTCTATGGCGGTTAGCCATTTTGCGTGAACTCGAACTTTTGCGGAAGTTCGCGTCTGCGAACCCAAAATCTGAGGTTCGAGCCATCTCTATTTAGCAGTCTAAGCGGCCTGACAGCCGTTTCGTGAGTTAGACTCGCTTCCTCAGAGACCAGACACCAAATGCATTTGGTGTCTGATCTCTGAGGAAGCGAGTGTAACTCACGAAGCGACTATCAGGCCGCTTACATTGCTAAACTCTGTAATGGTGTTCAGGATGGAATAAAATACAGTGTTATACTTTGCAATCCACTTGCGCCCGGATTCTTTTTTCCTCAAACTTTGAACTGGAAATGTACAGATTTATGTGTGAACCAGGCCTAAAATGAAGAGAAATCATTGACGGCATACATTTTATTAACTAATTTTATTAACAATTAATTCCTAAGCAAGGACATTGCACTGCAGGTTGGGTCTCCACACATCTTTTCCTAAATGATTCAAGTAGCTGGGTCATCAAGCAAGGTGATGCCTGACAGTCAGTGTGACAATGTGCTTGCTGGCAGTCAGTGTGGCAAATTGTGCACATACATACTGCCCACATACATACTCGCTTTCCCTATTCATTCTATTGGAGCCACACATAACTGCTAATATAGCTAGGTCCAGCTCCAGATGTGCTAGCCACTGCAGAAGTTCACTGTTCCTGCACATCACAGCTGCTTTCCTGGTACACAAGATGCACTGCTTCCTTTGTGCTGATCGTGGCCACTCTAAATTGGGATAGCAAAATGCAATTCTTCAGTATTGAATAAATCAAGTAAAATGAGGACTTACGAAGGCTCTTCAGACACGGATGCTTTTTCTTCCAACTCCTGAGCTTGCTTGTACCATGGCAACTTGGCTTCCACTGGTAGTTTTTCTGCAAGGAGGTATAAAGCAACTTTTTGTAAAGGTCCATAAATTCACTGGCATTCCATCAAAATCATTCATTCTTACCTAGAAACTAGACAACTAAATATAAATATTGTACCATTTAACAGTACAAAATGAAAAAAGGCAGTTTGCCATATTTAGCCTACATTTTCATCAGTGTAAATTAGTAATTAAAGAGACACTATAGTAACATACAGTAGAATGCAATAAATTATTAAGGATACACACTTTTATGGTAATTTTCCTCGGTTCATCATCAAAACCACTTCCTATATCTCTATATTGCTGTATATCGGTATGTAGCCCCACCCACCCAGAAATGTTTAGCCTAGGCTGTTTAGCTATGCAGAATTCTTCTCTCAGAACATTCTGGGAGACCAGGCATTATTTTTATTGGCTTTGGAGTTCTCAGATACAAACATTCTGCAAAGCTGCACCTGACAGGACTAAAGATGTGAACACCTGCTATACATTTCAGAATGTAAGTCAGGATAAGGAAATATTTTAGAAAAAGCAAACACTCACTAAACAACTTACAAATAAAAATTTTAACACCCCTCCCCCCTCCATTTTATTCATTACATTATTTTCACTAAAGTTCCTCTTTAATGCTAGGTAACAAACTTTCAAAATATGTGGTACAGCATCCCTTCACTAGACACCTCCTGAATCCCAAATTTTCTATAGGCTGCAATCGTCTCCGAGATTGCTACTAGCCAACAGGGAAAGCCTATAGGAGTAAGCAGCAGTCCTTCCCATAGAGCCTACTACTGTCTCCATCAACTCGGATGCTTCAGATTCATCAACACATTTTTTTAAAACAGGATTTTAAAGTGGACCTGAGCTCTTGCATAGGACAGAAGGAAAACAGAGAAATGCACCCTGTATGTATTTAGAGAGTTTAGCCTGTCTAATAACCCCTCATCTGTGACTAATACTCAGTGTAACTTCATCTCTCAGCTGTGTCAGCTGGCTGCCACAGCAAAGTAGCTAATTGGTAAACACAGGATGTTAACCCTATATCTGCTTCCATGAAAGCAGGAAGTAGACACATTGCAGATTTATTGCAGGAATTGTAACGGCTGTAACAAAGAAATGTTTTTCTTTAAAGGTTATTATGCTGTTGCATATATTTTAGAGCGGAGAGGCAGTTGTGAGTTCAGATTCGCTTTAAGCAGCAAAAGTCTTCTTTCTTTCACATAAAAAAGGGTAAAATTTGGGCTTTCTGACTACTCAGGCATCGGATGGTAAATTTAGATCTCTGCCTGGAGATGAGCTTTAAAGAAGTTACGGTTAGACTTTGGCTCGCTCACTGTTGAACTGAAAAGTGTTTCCCATAAAGCCCCACAATCTGACAGGCAAAGGTTCTCATCCAAAGCAATCAACATAAAAGACTTAGATGCGGAGATTATAGGTTCCAACGTCTATTTCCTAAGAAACCTCAACTAGGATTGGATTGTTTTCCAGTTTTAACATGGAAGTAGTAGCTATGAAGGCACAGAGAAAATTGCTGACTACTTTATGCTGACCTAATAATCGCTGATGATTACTGTATAAAGGCTCTATAAAGAAGCACACATATACGCTAATCAAAACCAGATCAGCCATAGACTGTAACGAGATGTGATATTTTTATAACAACAGTTATTATTATTTCCAATAGCGGAAAGTAAAACAGAAAAAGGTAAGTTTTAATGTGCAGTGGAGCAGAAAGACATACATGACGACAAGGAGCAATTGTACTACAGCTGGCTGATGTGTTGAAAAGGTAATATAATTTCCTCTGCTTTAAGAAACGCATACGGTTTAATACAAGGAACCTGCTGTCCTCACAAACACATGTTAAAGAGATAATAAGCTGCTCAGAAGCCAGAAAAATGGCCATGTTGAGATACAAGAGAAATCCTATAAAACGAAGAAAGCCTACAACTTTTGAGGACTCTACAAATGTAATTTAATACACAAAATGGTGCCTGTGAAGATAATCAAGACGATGCTTTATACATTACAGAGGAGGAGGGGATGCACTCTTCTGAAATGAAATCTGGACCTGGATCGGTTTTGTGGAGAGGTGCTCCAATAATACCCCAAAACCTGTCTTATCAGCTCATCGACTGTGCTGAGATTCAAAAACGAGGAACATATTTTATTTAGTTATCACTGATGGAAAGCAGGACGCAGTATGTCACACACACTGTTTTCTTCTCCAATTCATTCCAGTTTTTTTCTTTGAATTAAGAATTAATATTCTACAGGTTTTCCCCCTCTCAAGGTAGTAATAAACATGCACGGAATTCATTAACTAACAAGGGTGACTGATCTTGATCCAGTGTTATGGCAAAATGCTGTTTCTACTATTTCCTCACATATGGATATGGGTTTCATTGTTCTCCCATGTCGTGACACGAGTAGTGATATGGTAATCAGCTGCACCCATGCTGGCCACGCACGGAGCCTGCTAAATTGAAAGGTATGTTGAAACGTTGTCAATTCACATCTTTAGGAAAAGGTGATTACAAAAAACAGAAATGAGATGAGAGATGGCCATACCTAGGAACAGTCAGGGTCTGACCTCTAGTCTCATATATCTGAAGAATCTGAGGTAAAAGCTAGACCTGTCAGGCTAACATTTGTATGCTTTCTTTGTTATGCCGCAATACTGTTTATACATTCTGAAGTCACTGACAGCTATTACAGATACAGTTGTGTGTTCCTCTCTTTTAATACAAATGTGAAATGGTTTCCCCCATGTTTTCTGTTGCGCTATTATTCTAGGTGTTACAATTAATATTTATTATGCTAACTAAAGATCTGATTGTTAAAGCAATCCTGGAGATAAAATAAACTTATGAGATAATGACATGTATGTGTAGTACAGCTAAGAAATTAAGTAGCAAAGAAAAAAGCTTTCTGAGCTCTTTGCCCTAACTTGGTTCCAAGGTAGTCCCGTTTTCTGAAGCACTTATCTCAATCTGTCTCTCAATATTTCTTGTTTGTTTAAAGGATACCACAACTGACATGTGACATGATGAGATAGACATGTGTATGTACAGTGCCTAGCACACAAATAACTATGCTGTGTTCCTTTTTTTCTTTCTCTGCCTGAAAGAGGTAAATATCAGGTATGTAAGTGGCTGACTCAGTCCTGACTCAGACAGGAAGTGACTACAGTGTGACCTTCACTGATAAGAAATTCCAACTATAAAACACTTTCCTAGAAGAAAATGGCTTCTGAGAGTAAGAAAGAGATAAAAAAGGGGGAAATTCTTATCAGTGAGGGTCACACTGTAGTCACTTCCTGTCTGAGTCAGGACTGAGTCAGCCACTTACATACCTGATATTTACCTCTTTCAGGCAGAGAAAGAAAAAAAGGAACACAGCATAGTTATTTGTGTGCTAAGCACTGTACATACCCATGTCTATCTCATTATGCCACATGTCAGTTGTGGTATCCTTTAAGATTTTACCGCAGAAGAGTTCAAGTGGTCATTAGCTCTGTTCTGTTTCAAAATTTAACCATTCATGGCGCGTGGACTTGATTGTGACGTCCAGGCGGCTGCTGCCTTGCCCGCTCATGCCACCCCCGGTAGCCCAGAGGATCAATGAATGAAAACATAGTTCCCTTTCATTCATCTAAGTCCTCGGGCTGAAAAAATAACGGCTTCTTATCAGAGGCTGCGGTCTTTCTGACAAAAGAGAAAAAGTTTCCTGTCCTCTATATGCTTCCTGGAAGTTTAATGAAATGTTTAATGAAAAAAAAATTACAATTAAAAAACAAAACAAAAAACAAATAGTTACCTAAGGGTCTGAACTTTTTTAATATGCATGTGAAGAGGGTATATTGCGAACATTTTGTAAGTTATAAGCTTGTAAATAGTGATGGACGCAAAACTGAAAAAATGCACCTTTATTTCCCAAAAATATATTGGCGCCATACATTGTGATAGGGACATAATTTAAATGGTGTAATAACGGGGACGAATAAGCAAATAAAATACATAGGTTTTAATTATGGAAGAATGTATTATTTTAGCTATAATGGCCGAAAACTGAGAAATTAATTTTTTCCATGTTTTCTTAATATCCTGTTAAAATGCATTTAGAAAAAAAATAATTCTTAGCAAAATGTCCTACCCAAAGAAAGCCTAATTGGTGGCGGAAAAAACAAGATATAGATTAACTAATTGTGATAAATAGTGATAAAGTTATTGACGAATGAATGGGGAGTTGAAAATTGCTCTGATGCATAAAGTGAAAAATATTCACGGGCTGAAATGGTTAAAATACAGTGTGTGGTTTGTAAACTGCAAATATGACAGAATGATGCAATGTTATAAAAAAAAGCTATAGACGTAAAAATAAAAACATGAGACTCTTTTCTTTGCTACTAATGTTCAATTAATTATCCGCACTTAACATACAATTCATTATATCACTTGTTTCGCTTCAGCTTTGCTTTAATCTTTTGGACAAAAAGTGTTTTTATTGATAACATCAGTATGTTAGTTTCTAGCATTTTATTTTGGCATAATTGTGCTTTCTCAAGCCAGACGTGAATCCCTCCCATACAAGGGACAGGTGACAAACCCACTGTCTCTCAGCTATTTGTGGGAACTCAGACTTCGAGCTCAAGCCATAGTTACATAGTTATTTGGGTTGAAAAAAAGACACATCCTTCAAGTTCAACCAGAGAAAAAGCAAGATTTGCACCTTTTAAATGCTCATTCTTTAAAATATATCATATTATCCAATGCACAAATGTCTTGGGATTGTTATTTTTTTACCACCTATCTTTTAAAAAAAAATATTTTATTAATTTTCCAAAAAGAACAAAATTAACCAAAAGTCGACTCCCTCGCAGGTGAGTGCATAGAAACACAAAAGAACATAAGAACACAAACATGACATATACCCTAAACAATCCACCTCTTTTTGATACTGACCCAGACCCTTCCTCCCCCCCCCCCCCCCATCACCCAACCCCCTAATTAGACAAAAGAAGACCATTGTTCAAATAGTGGGTTACATATAATAGTCTAAGTTGCTTTCTACATGTAGTTATGTCAACAGTGTATTATATTAAACCGCATTCAGCTTCAATATCGTACCCTCCTATATCTTAAAAAGTATCTTTGTTACTAGTCCAGGGCTTCCAAATTGTATCAAATTTCTGTGGACACCCCCTAGGTATAAATGCAGCTTTATACAGATGCAAAGAATCATTAATCAGTTTCTTACAATATTGGAGAGAAGGAGATTCAGCCTTCTTCCAGTGGAGTATGATTGCCTTACGATAGTAGTATAATAGAAGGCCAACTAATGCACTTTGTGCTCGGGTAGGTGCAAGCTTAGTAGTGTCCCCCAAAATACAGTATAGTGGATCATTGGGCGTGTGGATTTTGGTGATCTTTGTGATATATTCACATTTGTCCTTCCAGTTAGATGATATATTGGGACACAGCCACAACATATGATCTAAATCCGCATCAGCGGCAGCACATCTCCAACATAGTACAGGATTAGACAGATCCAATTTAGATAGTTTGGAAGGGGTTAGATAAGCTCTATGTAGGATTTTTAATTGGATCAATCTATCTCTAGTAGCTATTAGGTATGTAAAGGGCTTGATCCAGATATCCTCCCACTTTTCAGCATCAAGACTCGGTATCATATTAAGCCATGGATGTTTGTATGCAGTAACATGAGGTTCAGTTATAAGAATAATGTGCTGATAAATTGATGACAAGGCCTTTGTAAAGTTTTCATTTATCAAAATATCTTCGATTTCAGAGGTGTTTAATCTAACAGGAATATTCCCACATTGCGCCCCAAAAGCATGCCTTAGTTGTAGAAAACGGAAAAAAACAGTATTTGGCAGTGAGAAGGTTTCTTTTAAGGAAGATTACCAGATTGCACAATATGTTATATATGTGATACCCCTTTAGATATCCATATCCATATTATGGGATCAGGAATAGTGTAGAAGTGGCTCAATTTTGGATTGTTCCATAAGGGAGTATGAGGAGAAAACTTATTGTCTGGCGGGCGGCTCCACTTATGTACTAGATCCCATGCCTTTATAACTATCCTCATGTTATTGGTTAGGGGATAAGGTGCAATGACCCCTCTATATATAGAATTTGTTTGAGAGCCTCAAAGGAGCCAAGGAGAGCAGCATCTAGTACAACTGCAGCATTTGTAGGGTCTTGGGTTAGCCACCAATTAGCGGTTACTAGTTGACTGGCTAAGTAGTACTTAAAGAGATCAGGAAAAGCCAAGCCTCCCCCTGTCCATGGCCGTTGGAGTTTCTTTAGGCTTATTTTTGGATTTTTGTTATGCCAGATAAAGCTTGTGAGTATAGATGTAAGCTGTGTATCAAATCTGCGGGGAATCCATACTGGGCAATTTCTAAACAAATAAAGATACTTAAAGGGAACCTTAACTGAACGGGGGGGGGGGGGGGGTAAAGACTTTCACTTACCTGGGGCTATTACTAGCCCCCTGCAGCAGTCCTGTGCCCTCGGAGCCGCTCTGGAATCCTCTGGTCCCCCGCTGTCACTTAGTTTCGTTTTTGACGACTCACCAGTCGGCCGGCCGCCATGCGTATTATTAGACGCATTCCCTACTGCAATTAGCATTGTTGCGGACCGCAACGCGTACAAAAATACGCGTTGCCGCATTCCGCGCGCGTTTCGGACCGCAACAGCGCTAATTGCAGTAGGGAATGCGTCTAATAACACGCATGGCGGCCGGCCGACTGGTGAGTCATCAAAAATGAAACTAAGTGTCAGCGGGGGACCGGAGGATTCCAGAGCGGCTCCGAGGGCACAGGACTGCTGCAGGGGGCTGGTAATAGCCCCAGGTAAGTGAAACTCGTTACCCTCCATTCAGTTAAGGTTCTCTTTAAGTAAAAGTTTCATTTTAATTAAGTTTATTCTGCCTACAAGTGATAGGACAAGGCATTGCCAACCTAACAGCTTTTGCTTTGTATGTTGCAATAGAGGTAATATATTATCATTAAGGAAATCATTAGTGCTGTTGGAAATCCAAACCCCTAAGTGTTTTGTTTAGACACTATCTCCATTGGAGGGTGAGGTATGGAGAAGGAATTTAGAAGGAGGACTTTGGATTTTGCCCGATTTACCACAAGGCCTGTAAACGGGGCAAATGTTTTAAAAGTCTCCAAAACGGCCATGAGAGAATTCGCTAGATTAGCTAGATATACAACTAATTCATCTGCGTACAGGGATACCCTCTCCTCCTGCCCACCAACAGAGAAACCCTGCACATCATGGCTTTGCCTCAAGGCTGTTGCAATTGGTTCCATAGCTATAGCAAAGAGGACCGGAGAGAGAGGGCATCCCTGCCTAGTTCCCCTAAATAGCCCAATCTGCTCAGAGATCTGCGTTCCAATTTTAATTTGTGAGGTAGGCACTTTGTAAATTGCCTGTAACCAGGATATGATCCACAGATGAAGAAAAGAAGGATGATGGAGCACCGATTCTGCTATTAGGGTATAGGTTATTACCTGTTGTGCCTTTGAGAAAGCAGCTGTTGCTGCGAAACGGCTGTCAGGCCGGTATCTACACCCTTCACTTCTGGTATGCCTGTTATGCCTACGTGATGCAACAATAAAACCCTAATAGCAGAATCGGTGCTCCATCATCCTTTTCTTCATCTGTGGAATATATAGCTGATAAGGTGAGCACGACTGCTGGGAAAGCACACACGTGGAGCCCGTCGTCAGTCGGTGTCTGGTGCCAACCCTACCTAACCTCCATCCTATTATTAACCAGGATATGAGCTTTACACCAAAACCTAATATAGTAAGGGTAGTCCATAGGTATGGCCATTCAACTGAGTCAAATGCTCGCTGTATATCCATAAAAACTAAAGCTCTAGGAGTATTGATAGAGTCAGATGACTGAATATGCGTAAAAATCCTTCTAAGGTTTATATCAGTGGTTTTGTGTGGCATAAAGCCGGTTTGGTCTGGGTTAATAATTTCTGTAATACATTTGTTTATTCTAGTAATTATTTTGGTAAGGATTTTTAAATCATTGTTCAACAAGGAGATTGGCCTATAAGATTGGCAGTCTAATGGGTCTTTGTCTTGTTTTAATATTAATATAACATGGGCCTGGTAAAAGGAGGATGAGGGCTCTCCATTGACTAAACAGTTATTCAAAATGCTTTTAAGGTATGGGGCTAAGAGGCGTGAATATCTTTTATAGAACTCTATGGGTATTCCATCTGGTCCAGGTGACTTTTGTGATGGAAAGGAGGAAATAGCATCTAAGATTTCCTCTTCCGTGATCTCAACCTCCAGCTCAGCTGAGATTTCCTCTGTGAGAGATGGCATGTTTACGTTAGTAGCTGGGGATTATCGGATAGTGAGGATTTATATAAGGTTTCATAGTATTCATAAAAAGTTTGGAGGATTTGGGAGGGGCATGCAGAGATCTCGCCGATTGCAGTCGGATTTCAGGAATATTAGATTGGGCAGTAGGGTTCCGTGAGAGGTTTGTCAAAAGCTTTCCATTTTTGTCCCCTTTTTTGAACGCTGACTGTTGCCATTCCAGAAAGGAAATCTTAGTTTGTATCCCCTATCTAGCAGAGTTTTCCATTGTTGACTGTGTGTGAATGTCAGATCCAACTTAGCTATACTTCAAGTGGTCTAAAACTCAGCATTTCTTCTTTGTTTTAAAATATTATTTACAGCCTTAAACGTACTTCCAGAAAAAAGTTATACACAGCACTTTGGCACTTTGTTCTGCAGTGGAAAGCTGCTTCAGCTTATGATCCACATCCAAAGAGGAGATAACATTATCTTTTGTTTACATTCTTCAGTTGCTAGAATTATTTACAGCCAGCCACGTGTTGAAATGAAACTGTACTGAGCTCACAAGCAGAGACAGATGAGAAATTTTCACTAGATAGCTGCTGTATTTATATAATAAAATCTATGAATAAAATGCAATTGCACTTTCAGAGCAGATAAACTGTACTTTGGGAACTTGTAATTTGTAAACAGGCAATAATACTGGTGCACAAAAGCAAATATGATAACCGTATGGGTAATAAAAAGTAGGAAAACAAATCATTATTGAATGTTATGCCCTTTTATTCCACTTTTGTAACAGGAGGCAATCAAAATTACCTCCCCGTATTGTCCTATATGTTCTATCAAGACCTATGAATCTGATATTGGCATATATGTCCTCAAGAACGGGTTTAAAAGACCGAACTACTAGTATCAGGACAGAAGGATCTTTTTTTTTTTTTACTCTTAATACTGGCAATATGTTCACCAATTCTAGATCATAACTCATGCTAAATCTTACAGATGTAGAATGCACCGCATGGGCAGACCAGTATATAAACCACCAGGTGGAACGCTGCGTGACCAAGTGTATGAGTGACACGAAACAGTCGTCGCTTTCCTCCACCAGTGCCCGCCACCCACCTCCTCCACCATGAATGTCACACAGGTCAGATCTTAAATTCATTTTTGACTGTTGCAAGATTCTTCTATTGAAGCCGTGATTGATCTAATAAACACCATTAAGCAACGGACGGAAGGTGCATGTTCTTTTTCTTGTGAATACAAAACCACCAGATTTGTTTCACAGTTTACAAAATGTGCCATAGGCCATGTTCTTCCATCAGGCAGCATAACACTTCTACTAACAGACACATAGTGGCAGACAGAGCAACCTCCACAAGCATACAGTATGTACCTGTGATTGTGCAATGTTTACATTATATCACAACACCCAGTCTGGTAAACTTGCCACACAAACAGGACACACCACTTTTACTGGTACAAACACTAGTAGAGCACCTCCCATTACAATACTACCGCCATGCACATTATGAGGATAATTGCACATTGCAATGGTAAAGCAAGGTAACAGGAACCAAAGCAACATGCATCTTACCCTGGTAACGTGTGTGGCACTTACAGTTTAATGGGCACAGTTCCCTTAGTATTTGTACAGGTAAAATTGCCTTGTGCTGTCTGTGCACAGCAAATTTAGCAGGGATTTATTATCGGCCCATTATGCGTTGAGAGGAAGAACGGTAGTGGATTCATTTAATATAAGGAGGCTCTAAAATAGGCAAGACTTAACTTCACATTACTAATCAGGTTGTGAAAAGGCTTGCGACAAGTAAAACTTTATTTATAGATTCATAACTCATACTAAAATAACTCAAACATACAGATCCTCCAAAATCTGTCCAAGCCTTTGTAGAATTAGCAATGTCTTCATATATTAAGGCTGTGGTTTAATTATGTATTAAACAGAAAACAGCCTCAGTAGCACAATTAGATTTTTGCAACCGCTGAAATGCATAAACAAAGATAAACAAAGTATTCTGACTCTTACTCACATCATATATATTTTGTGAACACTTGTCCAGTTTGATTTGAAAAAGAAGACCATAAGACACATAGCTGCAAGTCCTTAACCACACTCCTAATTACAGAAGACGGTTTATAGTTTGTGTGTATAAATATATATATAGTGTTTAGTGTATAGTGTTTATTTACCATTAGGAGGCCCTCATCAGTGGTTGAAAAATGAGTATTATATTTCAAAGAATAAGTTCCACACAGATGTATAACCATTTTTATGTTAGAAATCTGGTTGTCTAGAATCATTTACTAGAATAGAATAATTGCCTGCTTGATAAGGCACACAAGCCTTAGTGCAGTTGTTCAGCTCCACCATTTTAGGCTTGCAAGAATAATTTGCTTACCTCAACTCAATTCTGAGGGTCTATTTCCAATAGCATGTTGCATTTTGCATGCATTTTTTTGGATGCAAATTCCAGCAATTTTTCCATGAATGTTAACGTGGAAATCTGGATATGGCTATCAATCATTGTATGGGAAATGAATGCATGCTGCAGCATGCAATCCATACTTTTTCTGCATCACACAGCAATGGCAAATTCGCATTCAATGGAAATGACTCCATTGACATGTATTAGTTACAGTTTCAATGTGAATATTCAAATTGGGAATTTTTTGTACTTAGTGAAAAAGGGCTCAAACCAGCACCTGGTACATGTAAAAAAATGCCACAGCAAAATTTAAAAAAATGAAACACGCCCAGTATCACTACCCAAAAGGCTTACAGCCTAAAGGTGCAAGATTTCATGTATTGCCTTGTTTCTGCCAGAAATGGCATTACACAATGGAAGATGTTTACTAGAAGCATGCCCATGGTCTGATTACTTTGGGGGTGCCTCATCTGATTAATGTATTGGAAATTACTGAACATATATAAAACATCAGATATAGTCCATTGGTGTAACTACAGCCAGAAAACCTCCTCACAGCCCCTTTCACACCCTTTAGTCAGCAGACACTTATACTTCAGCCTGGCAGAGGAGCTCAGGGAGGGGAGTGGACAGTGTGGTAAATTGGAAATCGGTGGGAAGTTACAGATGCAGGCCTCACAGAGAAGTTGTGCTAGGTATGTCAGTTATGCTAAGTATCTCAGTATGTCTCTGAAGGAAATCGATGTTACCAATAACAAAGTTACACAGGGAAGGTACCAGAACTTTCATCAGTGTATTCAGGAAATAAAAGTACCTTTGGCCCTGAGGAAAACTTGACTATGTCTCTGTGCCTATGTGATGTATGCAGGCAAGGTGATTGTACAAAACCATACACCCTGGTGTCCACTGAGAAGGAGTGTGGGTGGTCGTCATTGAAGTGTGTCAAGAATTGTAAGCCCCATGAATCTATAGGGATCCATGATATGCTGTAACTCCAGTGACCAATGCCATGGCACTTTGTTGGAATGCAGGTCTATATCTTCATCATTTATGCACAAGGCATGCATAGCAACACACCAAACTAACCAATGATAATGCAGCTGGTGTCCAGATATATCAGTGCTAAAAGAGGAAAGCTGTGGTTACTGCTATATTGGGTGGTTTGGTGGTCTTTCCAGCCCCTAAGGAACACAATCCTTAGTGTAGTTAAAAGGTACAGCGCTCTCACACCAGCCACATATAGTCCAAAATGACCTCCACAGTCCCTTATGATAGTTCTCAATGGTTCACTCAAATGTCCAACAGCTTTAGCGTTCCTTCACAATAGTAAGTATCACGCTCACCAAATTTGATGGCTGACAAGTTACAATCAGCATAACCAGCGTGTGTCAGATGTCAAGCAACGCTTCCCTCTCAGATTTCCTCTTGTATGTACCTCAGAGCAAACAAACACATAGCATAGCGTAATAATGTTAAGATGGTAAGATAGGCACACCTCCACCTGTGACACTGATCACCCGTGTGTTACAGCAAGTCACCATACACCCAATGTGTATGACTGATATGGTTGCGGGCTCACCAGATTCAGATGCTGACCATATATAAGACCAGCTAACAGCGCTTTAGTACTCAATCAGCCTCCCAAGTTCTGCAGAATCTTCTCCCTTAAAGGACTCAAAGCGGAATCGCCATAGTGTAATAACATTTATTAAAAGATTAAGAAACAAGTAGTGCACTCACATTTTAAAAACGAATCATGCGCATGTAAAACAAGCTCCTATGGACGTCCTCCTAGATGCCAAAACTCGCGTCTCCACACAGCGCCACGAGGCCACGCGTGGCGCTGTGTGGAGACGCGAGTTTTGGCATCTAGGAGGACGTCCATAGGAGCTTGTTTTACATGCGCATGATTCGTTTTTAAAATGTGAGTGCACTACTTGTTTCTTAATCTTTTAATAAATGTTATTACACTATGGCGATTCCGCTTTGAGTCCTTTAAGGGAGAAGATTCTGCAGAACTTGGGAGGCTGATTGAGTACTAAAGCGCTGTTAGCTGGTCTTATATATGGTCAGCATCTGAATCTGGTGAGCCCGCAACCATATCAGTCATACACATTGGGTGTATGGTGACTTGCTGTAACACACGGGTGATCAGTGTCACAGGTGGAGGTGTGCCTATCTTACCATCTTAACATTATTACGCTATGCTATGTGTTTGTTTGCTCTGAGGTACATACAAGAGGAAATCTGAGAGGGAAGCGTTGCTTGACATCTGACACACGCTGGTTATGCTGATTGTAACTTGTCAGCCATCAAATTTGGTGAGCGTGATACTTACTATTGTGAAGGAACGCTAAAGCTGTTGGACATTTGAGTGAACCATTGAGAACTATCATAAGGGACTGTGGAGGTCATTTTGGACTATATGTGGCTGGTGTGAGAGCGCTGTACCTTTTAACTACATTTATTTAGGGTGTCAATACTCACCCAGTTGTATAGCGATCCATCCAGCCAGTATTTGTGATTGTTTACAGGAACATTGGAAATTTATGTACATTTGATATTTTAATATTTTAGCACTTTGCCCGATAAGGAGCGCATATACCACTGTGCCCCTCAACAATCCTTAGTGTGCCTGTTCCATTACCACTACATTAAAATGCAAAAAACTGTGTTGAAAAAACAACAACAATACAGCAATTCAAAATACAATGCATCAGTATATTTTAAGGTTTACATAAACGTTTAGCTTACCTTTCATTTTGTAGCAAGGTATATGAACAGTGCATTCTTCCTTAATGTGTGGTTTTGTTTTAGGACTGCATCCCCCTGTATGTATTCCTCTGTGGTCAATGCACAGGACTACTCGATACCTCAGTCCATGTCCACATGTGACAGTGCACTGGAAAACATGGGAAAGTATTGTATTGTCTCCACTCAGGTCATTTTACCAGATACATTTCAGTTACACCATGGGAAACTCACCGGCGACCATTCCTGAGCCAGCCATTTAGGGCAATCAAAAATATTGCAGGGCTGGACAATGGGCATTTTTGGAGTGTACATACATTTCCATTCCTCAACAGTGCTTATTTGTCCCTGCATGTCCTCCTCCACACAGGAGACTGTCCGGCTTTGAATGCCTCCCCCGCAAGATGATGAGCAAGCAGTCCAGGGAGTACTTTCCCATCTTAGAAGGAAATAAGAAAAATGACTTGGTTATTAAAGTAACTGTAATAAATCTTTCTTACCAAAATATTTATGATTCTGTCTTCATAGTGCTGCAATCCAGATGGATGGCTGTACAGGGGTCAGCCAGCACACTGACTACTTTTCTCCAGAGTACTCCAGCAAATGCACACAGCATAAGACACGCTGGACTACACAGAGCAGCATCACATTGTCACATCATTGCAACACGTGCAAACAAGATCCTGCCCACCAACCATTACCTATTTTTCTCCTTTTTACCTTCCCAACCCCCCTTCAGCTTATCAGCTCAGTAGATAACCGAATAATTAGGAGATACCTGTGTATATAGCAGATTCTCACTGCCTGAAAAGTTTGGGCAATGGAAACTTTGTATGTGTAGCTTAGTTTTGCCGTGCCTTCTATCACTTTCCAAAGGAAGTTCCCTCTGTGCCACATACTGTACGGTTAGCAATGAAACAGACAAGTCAAAGTTTCTACATTCTCTCCACCAATAGAGGTCATTTTGGCCTTTGTGTTAGTGAAAAGGCCTGAATAGTACATCAGTAGTGAGGAATGCAGTGTTGTCACTAGGCATGACTTCTTTTTCTAGACCCTAGAGGATCCTTAGCAGAGGACATGGTGTAATGTCCATTTAACCGCCTTAGCGGTATACACGAGCTCAGCTCGCCCATTACCGCCGGAGGGTGGGGAAGTGGGGTCTCAGAGGCACTCAAACAATCACGGGACAATCAAAGCCAATCACGGGGCAATCAAATACAATTACAGCACAATCGAATCCAATCACAGCACAGGCAAATCTGATGCACTCGGAAGGTGGTGGTTGGAGGTGGTGGGGGGGAGGGTGGGGTTGGCGGTGGTGGGAAGTGGGGTCTCAGTGGCAATCAAACATTCATGGGACAATCGAAGCAGATCACGGGACAATCAAATACAATTGCAGCACAATCAAATACAATCACAGCACAGTCAAATACAATGCACTCGGGAGTTGATTAGGGGGGGGGGGTGTCTGAGGGTGATTTGAGGGGGTGGGGGGTTGAACAGGAGCCCGCACGGGGCAGACTGAGTCCTGATCTGATGAGGGGCAGACACAGGGGGTTACTGATCGAAGATCAGTTAGTGATTGCTGGGGAGGACAGATGTAAACAATGCGCAGGGGATGTAATCAGGAGGGGGGTCTGAGGGCAATCGAGGGTCTGGGCAGGTGATCGGTTGCCCCCACGGGGCAGTTAGGGTCTGCTCTGATGGGTGGGGGTGCTGAGGGGTGATGGACAAGTGATAGACAGGTGATCAGAGGGGGATCAGGGGGTAAGCTTGCTGTATACAGTATACAGGGGGGTAGTCTAGGATGGGGTCTGGGGGTGATCTAAAGGTAGGGGGGGGGGATCAGGGATGATTAGGAGGCAGTTAGGGAGCTAATCTAGGGGATAGCGTCGATAGTTAGTGACACGGGGGGGGGGGGGGGGGGTAAGGGGTGCAAGGGTGCTGGCAGGGGTCTGCTGGGGTGATCAGGGGGGTCTGAAGGCTGGGGTGGGAGATCAGGGGGGCTGTGTGGGAAAAAAAAATGTGTGGTGTGTACTCACTAGTGCTTCCTCCTCGCTGGTGGTCTCTGGAACAAAGAGACCACGAGGCGAGGAAGAAGCGTGTATAAAGCACTTTGTTTACCTAACGAAAAGCTTTATACACTTTAATTAGGTGAATTTGTGTATTCCTCCGCCCGCCGGTGCTGCTAATTGGCCGGTGGGCTGGAGGCTAAATGCCCGGCCATCGATCCCTGGCGGAGGATCGCATCACGGATGACGCGATCGCTCCGCCCATGCCCCTAAAAGGACCGCCGCGTCTGTGAGTACGCTGGTCCTTAGGGCTTCCACTTTCTGACCGCCCCTGTGCAGTGGGCGGTCGTTAAGTGGTTAAAGGCCATTAGTGCATGTAGGAGCGAATGCACATATTCCTGCACCAGACCTTGATGAAGCAGTATTTTTATGCCACCCCCTCTGATAGTGTTACCAAGACCAGCATGCACCAACCCTCTCCCTTTGAGACTCCACTGGAACTTCGCCTAGGTTTCTACTACCTGGTTGTACAAGGTAGAAACCAGACCACAGGAGCTCAAAAGGAAATCATGTTTGGCAAAGATAGCTACAAAGAATGGTTTTGTTGCCCATGACAAAAATGTTTGACTGTCTTGTGTGAAAATCTAACGTCTTTCATAGAACAAAATAGATTGCTTGGCCCAGAACAAAATAGTTTGCTTGGCCCACAACCAAACAGCATGTATGCACAGCAGTTGTTTCTAAATGGTCACCTGAAAAAAATCATTAATGGTTACTAAAGGAGACAGTGACTGAGCATGTGTAAAAGAAATCAGAGTGAGACAAAGTATGTAAGGCAGCCTATGTGGCAGCCTTTCCATACGTTCGATTTTGAAACATTTAAGTCAGGTCTGCTTTAAAGCAAAACTCATGGAAAGCTAGTTTGGATTTTTCAGGCTTGCAGCAGTCATTTCACCACCACTAATTCTTCAGAATAAAACAAGATTATTATATTAACAGACAATAAAACAAAGATTTGGCACAAAATGAGTAACAAGAGATTACTAAAGCCCAAACTGCAAAATATGCATTATAATAAAAAAGATTCATGTTAACAGCTTGATATATCAGCAGTAGGAAAACCTCAGCATCTATGTAAGATTGCAATGCTTCTAAATTGTCAGCAAAAATAGAAAAAACTGAGTAACGTTTTATAGCTGCAAAACAAAGTTCAAAACTACAAAAAAACAAAACGCCAGAGCTACTGTATGCTTTTTAAAGTTATTGTACAAGCAACAATAGTTAGCATCCGGTTTCCAAGTGAGCTGGATGGGGACTCTCTCTAGATCATTAAGGCAGCCCTGACTTTAGACCTGTAAGATGAGATTTAAAACTAATATTTTTACACTCACAAGAAGCCAGGATGGAAGCTTAGGTCATTAAAAAAATGATTTCAGAAGCAGAAGCAATTCAAGAATCAGGTTACTTTAAAAACGACTCCTGACTTCTGACGTAAAGTACGGTTTTAACTGTTTCTAATCTCTGTTACAGGGGAAAGCAATATCCTTCATGGCACAAAAATGACAGAATCCTTATAATTCTTTCATTATAGTGATTCTGGGGATCTTGCTGGTGCTCACTTCTAAACACTTAACAGTCAGCTGTCATAGCTAAAGGACTTTGAATAACCATGAAGTGACCAAATTAGGATCATTACCAACTTCTAAAAAAAAAAAAAAAGTTAGTGAAGACAGTACAGTACCCATATTTCTTTCCTCACAAGTTCACCTTCAAATGTTATAAAACCACAACGTCATTGTGTCTCATACGTAAGAATAATATCCATCTCTAGACAGTACACCAACAAGCCTATTTGAATGAGTCAGGAAATAATTAAAGACACAAATTATTTGCATTACAACTCCAAGGGCAATGGAGTTATCTAAAAGAGAATAAAAAAGCTAGGCTCTGCCTAACAAAAGCACTTATTAACATAGCAGAAGAACATAAATACATGCTGGCAATAAACTTAAAGTGTACCCGAGACGGGACTACAGGGCATATTTATACTTACCTGGGGCTTCCTCCAGCCTCATGAGGTGCAAGGGCTCCCTCAATGTCCTCTCCGGTCACTCCGTTATCTTCTATTCCTCCCCGGTAATCTGGCCAGCTGAGGCCAGTCATGTGCTCCTGCGCATGCGTGGGTTGACATCGCGCACCCCTGACTTGCTCCTGATGGAGCTGCATTGCTGTCAGTTGTTTTTCTGCATGTGAAAACCCCTTTGAGTGTGTTCTATGCCATTGACTATTATTGGTTCTCAGTTTTCCTATGCAGAAAATGCACAGAAAAACAGACAAGTGTGAATCCAGCCTAAAGCAAAGCCAAAGTGACAATAAACTAATAAGATAAACAGTTGTTTCTATAGTCCTAATCCGAAATAGGACTTTTCCGGAATGTCATTGTCTTATTTTGGTGTTAAATATTTTTTTCAAAAATCTACATTTCTGACTGACAAATTATGCTTTTCAGCTCCCATACAGACAAACCTTGAACTATTTCCTTGTCCCCTTCACTTGCAAATGGTTTTTCAACCACACCAGAATTTTATGACCACTGGTGAGTTATCAGTGACAGTTACACTGTTCCCACCTGACTTCATAAACATTGTCATTTAGACTTCTGAATTCCTAAATCCTTACAGGGAAAACAAAGAAACACAAACTAGTACTATGTTGGAATAGGTCTGCACCTACACACTATCAAATCATGTAATTTAAGGGGGCCTTGACACTCACTGCATGAAACACAATGTTGGCAGTAACAGAACTGCTCCTCTTATGTAATATTTCAAAGCAGATCATAAGCAAGGAAAAAACAGTACTGTAATATTGAAATATCTAAAATGATTACAGCGAAACTTTAATGAATCAAACCCATTTTTAAACACATCCAAATCAGTCTGGACACATGGACAGCTGTTTTTTTTTCTACTGCTACATGTGCTCTCCCTCTGCATCCCCTTGCTATGCCCCGGGGCAACAATTGCAAACTCTCACCAATGTAACAGCAGTCAATAATTTATAAGTTTGGGACAGTTTTGCAGGGTCACCTATATTCTCCTATAATCTTTGGCTCTGTCATGCTTTAACAAATCAAGGCCAAAATGTGCCTCTCTGACATTTCCTAGAGCTTATAGAATATAGAAACATAATAGCAGATTGAAATAAGGACTTAAGTGCAAGCTTTCATGGGCCCATAATTTTCTGGTTTATAAGGTAATCAAACATAGAGAACAAGCCACAGAAGGGGCAGAAAACATTGTGGGGATATATGTGTGGAAACAAATAAATGGAAACATGTCTTTTATAGCCTTAACATAATAAAACACACTTCAGAACATAATTACTAATTCTAAACTATATTATACTAACCCAGTTGACAACATTTTTGCCTGGTCCATATTAAGAGAACAAAGTTTGGCTTCATTGGCTTTCAACTTGAATTTAAAAGTGCTTGGTTCCTGCAGTGGTGAATAGAAATGGCTGTCACTCACTGTCTCCTTTCATTACAACTGACCGTGCGAAGCACTGCTGAGAAGCCCTGCTTTGCACTTGCTGTGCACAAGTATCAAGCCCATTCTAATCAAGTATCGCTAATACTCATAAAGCAAACACAGAAGAAGCTGTGCCAGCACAGGAAATACGGCTGTACAAGAACACAGTGCAAAATGTTCCAAAGTCACAGGACCTAATTAATCAAAACTGGTACACATGGAGGTGTAGGAAAAGTGGAGTAGCTTCCCTGAGCAACCAGATTTCAGCTGACAAATTAAATAAGGATTCTGACCGTTCTGATGTTCCAGACAATTGTCCCACCTTCTTTGCTCTAGTTTCCTTTAAATCTGCACTAATAAATTGGCCCCATAGAATGTAAGAACATTAACCACTTGCTCTCTCACGGCACAAGTATCTACGTCCCTGGAGTCTGCACTTGAGCTCCCAGGGGCGTAGATACTCGTTCCTCCTGATCACGAGCAGCGCCCACAGAGGTCAACTGTAGTGCACGGATTGGTGAGTGGAAACATACACTCCCAAAGCCAATCTAAGGGTCTAATAAGGAATAATCATTGTTGCAACAAGCAACAGTGATTATTCCATTGTAAAGGAAATTACCAGTCACTCCCTAGTGGCCCCAAAAAATTACAATAAAAATATTACCATATAAATGTCCTATAACAAGTCCATTAACCCCTTATGACCTCCCTCTGTCCCCATATAGCAGACTTGGAAAACAAAAATTGCCAAAGTTATGGAACTGAAAAGACAATACATAAATTGTTACCTTAGGGCCTTAGCTTTTTGAATACCGTATGTATTCCATAAGGTTGTATTATTGTTATTTTTGCAAATATGGGCTTGTAATTATTGATAGAGAACAGTGAGAAAACCAAAAACACAAAATTAAAAAAATACACTTTTTTTTCAAATAAAATATTGCCACCATACATTGTACTAGGGACAACATTTAAAAGTTGTAATATCCGGCAAGAATAAAATGTGTGAGTTTTAATTACAGTACCACATTTTATTTTAAAACAGTACCACATTTTATTTTAAAACTAAAATCTGAGAAGTACCAGTAATTATTATTTTCATTTTATTTCCTCTTATTCCCTTTAAAATGCATATGGAATAAAATATTTCTTAGCCAAAAAGCACCACCTAAAGAAAACCTAATTTGTGGTGAAAAAAAACAATGTATAGATCATTTAGGTGTGATGCCCAGTGATTGCCCAGTGAATGAATGCAGTGCTGAAATAAGGTAAAAACCCTTAGAATATCATTAAATTACAGCCATGTTGACTCGGGCCTGGTGATGTTGTGAGCATTCATCCTGGCATTGTCACATATATAATCGTTCTACAGGATTCAGATGACTGTTTTTCAGCGATATAGCATGCATGAGTGTCATCCAGAAACATGAGGTATGATTTCTTTCCGTATTTTATATTTTTAATTACAGTTTGTGTACTAAGGGCTCTAATCATGTTTATATAATGATTATATGCAATCAGATTTCAACATATTTAATGGAAATAAAAGTTTGTACCCAAAAAATGACTTTGGTATTATTTTAAAGGGAAGGTTCAGGGAGGGTGGGTAAAAAATAAAAATCAATTCCCACTTACCTGGGGCTTCCTCCAGCCCGTGGCAGGCAGGAGGTGCCCTCGCCGCCGCTCCGCAGGCTCCCGGTGGTCTCCGGTGGCCGACCCGACCTGGCCAGCAGAACTACTGCGCATGCGCAGTAGAGCCCGGAGGACGTCCGATGACGTCAGCGCGCCGGCGTGGGACGCAGAAGTTCCGGGCCTTGGAGCGCAGAAGAGCCACCGGAGACCACCGGGCGCCTGCGGAGCGGCGGCGAGGGCACCTCCTGCCTGCCACGGGCTGGAGGAAGCCCCAGGTAAGTGGGAATTGATTTTTATTTTTTACCCACCCTCCCTGAACCTTTCCTTTAAGCAGCTTTCAGGCACTGTTCTTAGTTTTCCAAAGTAAGAAAAGACGAGATGATGAAGCACCGGTGCTGCTATTCACCTTCACCCTTCACCTCTGGTGTGCCTGTTATGCCTACGTGATGCAATAAACCCTGAATAGCAACACCGGTGCTTCATCATCTCGTCTTTTCTTACTTTGGATATACTAATTGTTAAAGTGAGCACGGTAGCTAAAGGAGTATACACGTGGAGTCGAAGGTCAGCCAGCATCTGGTGCCAACCCTGTCTATCTCTCCCTTTATTACTGTTCTCAATTTTGTTCTATTGAGATTTTAATCAACTGTACACTGAAAGTATATTATTAGCGACAGCACATTTCTTACAACAAAAGGTGCACTCACCTGGGAAGCGGGTGGTATAGATCATATGGCATAATCTGTTTGTACCCATCACTACAAGAGAAAACAAGGGTTCATTAATACATAGAAAAAGGAAGGAAAAGTATAGGTTTTATAAACTTTCCAATCTTAGTAATCATCACACACCTGCCTTTGGTAGTAGTGGCTACTGATATGGACAGTGTTGTATCAATTAGCGGACGCTGATCCCTTAACTTACTTGGGACTTCTACCAGCCCCCTGCAGCCACCCTGTACCACGCTGTCACTAAAGTGATCCTCCAGTCCCCTGCAGCGATCCTCTTCTGGCCGGCTTACTGGCGAGTACAGCCACTGTGAATAAGAGTCCTTGATCAGAGATTTTTGCGCACTGTGCATGCGCAGATCACTCCCGTCCACAGAAGAGTGATCTGGGGTTGTGCGGACCAGGGCCGAGCATCCAAGTGACATAGGGTCGTTGCGGGTGAATGGAGGATCGGTTGATCATGGCGTGGGCACAAGGCGGCTGCAGGGGGCTGGTAGAAGCCCCAGGTAAGTTAAACTTTTTTTCCCAGTCAGTTTAGTTTCACTTTAAAGTGGAACTGAATTACCTTACTCTCCTTTGCTAAACCTGAACTGAAATATTTCATTGTATGTGTAGTATTAATGGCAAACAGAACATTAGTAACATAAAACACAGTCTCATATTTTTAAAGACTGAATTTTTAAGATTGAATTCTAAATAGCAGCCATCACAGTCTGATGTAAAATGTGCTTAAATCAATTGCAAAACAAATAGAAGTAATGTTTCTTGGCCTTTTCAACACTAAAACCTTATCCAAATTATTTCCCTTAGCCAGAATAGAGTGTTTTGCCTTCTACTTACTGTTCAGGCCAACAGGCTCAATTAGCTTTCTGTTGGACTGCTTCATTGGCATAGATAACAACCCTAGTGGTTTAATCCTTACTGTGCAGAAAAGCAGAAAGGGAATTCCATTTCTTAGTAGGACTAGTAGTATATTCACCTATGTTTATCTCATCATTGGGTATATTCACTAAACTGCAGTAAGCAGAATAACGTGTGTAAAATGTTACCGCACGATGAGAAAGGCGTAATGCTATTTTGTGAACATACCATCATGTCACTTCAGGTACCCTATAAGTAAGACTGGACAATGATGTCATCACATGTACCACATAAGGGAACAGTTTGGAATAGCAGGCTGTACCAACACTATTGTCCAGCTCTCTGCACCAATCTGACATGTGAGGGAGACAGCTACATGTGTGCCGTCATAGAGGAGGAGAATGACAGGAGATTAAGTCAGAAGATGCACAACTACTCCTATGGAACCAGGAACCCAGAAGAGAGGGCCCAACCTAGAAAAAATAAAGAAACTCCTTAAGGATGTTTTTTCTTTCATGTAAGCACAGCATTCCCATAGGTGAAACAAATGTACCCCCATTACACAGCAGTAAAAGCACATAAAGGGGATACAAGTCCTGCAATTCTGAGCTTACATTCCAAGGGGAAAAACAATTGGTAAGCGGAACATGTGTACAATGTTGGTTAAATGCTTTCCTGAAGGGTTGAGTTTTCTGGTTGCGCCTAAACAGGTTATGTGTGGGTGACTGACAAACAGACTATGGAGGTAGTTCCAGAGAAGGGAGGAAATTCAAAAGAAGTCTTTAATGCAAGTGTTATAAGAGACGATTAGAAAGGAAGACAGGAAAAGTGTCACTTCAATTTCACTCGCGGAATGAAAATGGAATAAAACCTTTAGTTTAGAGACTTTCTAAAGCACATATACAATTTTATTGTTTGCCATTTTTTGAGCATTATACTGCTAGCCCTGAACCATTACAGTTCATCAATCCGTTGATGATCTTGCGAGCAACAGGGATTGGTGTGTATTAGAGTGCTTGGATAACTGACAAGCCAGTCAGCTGAAAGTGGTGGCATCAGCACTATGCCGAGAATCTAGCATATGTACAAGTGTGTGCACACCAGAACTTTATTGTCAGCAATGCCATTGGCACTCTACTCATCTGGCCTGCCAGAAGCCACTCCATAGCGTGCCATGCCATTGTCCGTCCTTCCACCTTGACATCAAAACACATTGCTAGCCAGATCCTGAACTATGATAAATTCAGGCCCAATATTTTTACCAATAGGTAACACTGTACTAACTTTATGTTACACTGCTGCTGTGACAAACCTTTTATTTTTTTCTCTTTCTATACTGCTACAATTGTTTTGTTTTGTACATCCTTGCTATCTGATATAACACCCTTTGCTAAGGGTAATTCAAATGCTTGTTTATATTTCATAGTAAAAATCTTTCACTAAAACATTTGAAACTAAAACACATTGCTAGCAGTAGAGACGAACACCGCTCACCACCCCACCTGATTAGCCAGGAGCAGGATCATGGGCAGCCAAGCCCTATAAACACTGAAAAAAAGATAGAGATCCGCTTCTTCTGGCATAATAAAAGTCCGATCTTTATTGAAGAATTGATGTGCTGGGCATACAAATCAGCTAAAACACATTGCTAGCCTGGAGGCTACCGATACGTCTGGACAGCATTCAGCATCAAAATGCCAATTGAGGAATCAAGACCCAATCTCTACGGGAAACAGTAGCTGTGCGTGTGTACACACCTTAAAAGTATGCTGTACTGTGTGCAATATTTTCATCAATTAACATGTGTCCCTCCAAGTCAGCATTTTCCAGTGGGATTGCAGACCTTGAATCCTATCATAGCTTTTCTCAATCTCCCTAAATGAAGATATTACTTCGTTCTTCTTCTCCCAAATAATGATTTCACTCTAACTAGTAGCCACATGTTTTCATTCTGGCTACTGATACTTCATGCATTAGGCCCAACGTGCCTTCACTGTGCAGAGTTGTGTTACTAGGGGGAGCATAATCTCTAGAGCATTGCCTGGATTTACCCAAAAACAAGTAGCAATAGATGTAAATGAACACGTAAAGAGTTCATCTGCCTGTGAACTGCAGTTTACAGCAAGTAGACAGCTAAAAAAATAAGAAACCGTTTCTGTTGAAAAATTGGTGGCAGATCGTAGATATCATCTGGGTAAACAATGTGAATGAGCTACCGTAGTTCCATATTGTCAAAAGTTAAATTTCGGGCACGACCCAGTCATGCTTGGTGAAAAAGAATTCTGATTCTTATATACAAGAGTAATAATCTGCAAGTAAAACTAAAACAAACGAGGCACATGGCTGTTGGAGTCCCTTAATTAGTTCATGAATGTAATGTGTTGGAAGATGCTGTCTGTGATAGCCAAGGATGTGGTGCTGTACTCGGACTAGGAAGCTAATTAAATGAACTGCATGAGCAAGAGGTGGTGACAGGCTAAGAGGAATAATGGCTGGTAACATCCTGTTAAATCTGCCAACTTCTGAATGAGCTGAATCAATCTGTGTGGTGTACTGAGAACTTCTGAGATGCTTGTCCCATTAAAATGTATTTATTGTTCACTTGAGGAACAGTCTGATTAATCCAAAGCTCAGGCTTCTAACCGCACAAATTATCTGATCGGCAACAACAACAACAAATCCAAACCATGTACTAAAGTAATACAAAACTATTCTCTAGGGACTAATTTCTGGCTTATCACCGTATATAGAGCAAGGTGTTTTCAACCACCAGTGACTTGTGGAACATAGTAAAGCCATTTCTGACCCTAAGTGTGATAAATATGACTGACATCAGAAGAGGCTGAGTATATGGATAAGTCTGAAGTATGTGCAGATACTATCAAGGACTGGAGCTTAGAGATAGATTCTTGCATATGCTGCAAGTAACTTATAAACAGGCACAGAGCAGAGAGTTTTTACTTAGCTCTAAAAAAAAGAATGTGCAACATCTACCTATTGACACATCAATTATTTGCAGAGGTGCTAAAACAACCGGGTGAAAAATTTAGAAAAAAGTCACCTATTATATGGAGGCATGTTCAGTATGCAATGGTAAAATTGCTGACTGCAGGAAGCATATGACAAATTTACACATCCCTCCAACAGTTCTCTAGTGTACATTGTGCAAATAGCGTAAAGCTGCACTACCTAGGTAATGCACACGTTGTCTGAGCACCCTGTGGTGCATTACTTGCATGCAGTACCCAGGCACTTACCTAGATAACGCAGGTCGCACAATGCACGATACAGAGCTGTTGGCGGTATTGGTAAAATATTACAGCTGCATAGTGACTATGCCCCCATATATGATACTGTACCTTTTCAACATTCAGGAGTTAAATAAACATAGTGAATATGTCCCATGATGAGATAACAATAAATCATAAGAAAAGCTTTGAGCATCCGAGCCTCCGCTGCATAGGTTTATAGAGTAAGAAGCCTCAGTAAGAAAACTATAGACTGGATTCTTACTGTTCCGCATACCAACATCCAATAGCCTGTATTATCTAAAATGTTTTTGCTTTCTATTACTAAGGAGTAATGCACAAAATGCACATTTGGTTTTTAAATAGGCAATAAAAGCCCTTAAAATTGCTGATCCCCTTTTCCCAAGACATTTCTCATGCTTTTCCCTTCTTACAGACTCTGGCTCTAAGTGAACCTTAATTTGACCATTTTAATAAAGTCCATGTGTAGCCACAACTCCCCACTGGGTTCGCTTGGATTCTGTTCACAAACACACTGGGCCAGAATGAAAACCCTGCATGTGGCTTCTCTAGATCATGGTATTTAAATTATTGGCCTCACACCCCGGTTTACCTAAATGTGTTTGGTTCCTACTTGTTCTTTCAGGCCAGTGCTTTTATTGAATTTAACAGAACCCAAGCCAAAGACCCTTTTCACATAAATATTCACTGTTAGTAACAGCTTGCTCATCAACAAACTTTATTCAGCACTGATCATTTAGGGAAAAAACAAAACCACAAAGAGCCACTGTACATATTTCAGTAAACTTCATGACTGAATTTCAAGGAGCAGTCAAACATGTGTTCATAATATGTGCTACAAACTACCTAACCAACACAGCTCTGTAAACAAGAATGGTGTTACCCATCATCCAATAAGCCCTTCTAATCAGACTTTTTGATGGACGAGAAAGAAAAACTAGGATAGTATAGAGACAAACAGAATTCTGTAAATACTCCTATTTTGTATACAGCTACTGATGATTTTAATCTTTAAAGAGAAAAGCCACACACTGCACTGAACTCCACAACAGGCAACTTCATCATGGAGTCACTGTACATATATGGGCAGTGACTGAACATAAGAAACACAGCTCAAAGGTCTAATGAGATGCTGCTGCGGGCTACAACCGCTGATTGTTCTCATTCAGGATGCTTCTAAAAACATTTAAGAGCTAATAGCTTCTCCAAATATGACTGTGTGCAAATGTGTCTAGCACACTAGAGCAAAAAAGTGAAAGGTTACCCTCACTCATCCTGAGAGCACCATTCATTATCATGACAGCCAGGTTTGTCTGGAGGTGAGAAAGCTGGGGATGGCTGGATATTCCAATCAGCTTGTTTCAACAAAAGCTAAGGAGTAATAGCTCGCAAAATGGCAAAAAAATAAAAGAAGGCTCACAGCCACTTTTGGAAAAAGAAAAGAATAAATCCTTTCACAGGCAAGCATCATCCATCTCTGTATGGTGTACTCATTGCTGTAGTGTTTTCTAACAGCACAAGGAAATCTGATACCAAGAGCAAACAAGTCAGCTCGTGGTGCACAAAACGACCGTACAGCAACGTTTTTTTACTGTTTGCTTTGAAGAGGAACTTTACTGAAAGATAGTAGAAGGGGAAAAAATAAATACAAGGAAGACATTGCAAAGGGAGAAGGTAAAAAATAGATGAAGAAATTATCGATACTGGCCGTGTAATTTGTTCATGTTGTTTGATCCACCAGTGGGCCTGCAAGTCAGCATCTTTACAGCTGAGAGGCATAAAAAAAACAGGACAGCACCAACTGCCTTTATCTATAAACACACCCACTAACAATGTGATAGGCTAAAAGGCGTGTGAGTGTATATATATATATATATATATATATATATATATATATATATATATATATATATATATATATATATGGTACTTACGTATTATATCCCGTCTAACAGAACCGCTCAGCAGTTAGACAGGCTTGAAAAGTGTATTCACCATTATTTCGGCAGCTGATTCAACACAAGTTCCCTTCAATGCTCTTTATCTGCTCTTGCAGCATGATTGGATTGAGTGCAGTATAAGTGAGCTACTCTCTCTGCAGGTGGTCTGGGCAGGAGATCTGAGTGTCGGGAGAGAAGATGGAAATGAGAGCCTATGGGCGTTCCTCCTGCTTCGGCTTCTCCATTTAGTACACATCCTGCATACTGCAGCATGTGCTCGGCCAGGCATATCTCCCGGTAACAACGGGGCTGGGGGAGGAGGGGGACAGGTGTGAAGGAGGGGTCAGGGAGCATAGGGCAGCGAGGGCTGAGCTATGCTGCATGGTAACTAAGGAAGGAGTGGGGGATGCTCCGGACACATGAAGGGCAGCTGATTTCAGGATGGGGAGTAGGGACAGGGGTGGGATGAATGGGATGCATCTTGCTGTGACTTCAGGACAGGATCTGCTATTGGAGAAAGCCACAACACCGCACAGCGAGGAAAGCTGTGCAGAACAGAGCAGCTGATCTGTGGTGAATCAGCTGCTAAAGAAACACAGTGCACACTTTTTAAGCCTGTCTAACGGACTAGCTGCCCTGCTAGATGGGATAATACGTAAGCACTATATATACATATATATATATATATGAGGAAGATACTGCTTGCTTGGCAGTTTGAAACAGCTGTTATTTATCAGCTCGGGCAGCACGGTGCCGTAGTGGTTAGTGCTCTCACTTGCAGCGCTGGGTCCCCAGTTCGAATCCCAGCCATAGCAACATCTGCAAGGAGTTTGTATGTTTTGCCCATGTCTGAGTGGGTTTCCTCCGGGCACTCCGGTTTCCTCTCACATCCCAAAAACATACAGACAATTTAATTGACTTCCCACTAAAATTGCCCCTAGACTACAATACATACACTACACGATACATATATAGACATATGACTATGGTAGGGATTAGATTGTGATCCCTTCTGAGGGACAGTTAGTGACAAGACAATATATACTCTTTACAGCACTGAGTAATATGTCGGCGCTAATATATATAAATACATAAATTAATAAAATAAATGCAACAAGGTTCAAAGAAAGTAAAACTGTCCTAACCATGGTCATGACACCACACTGTGAAAGGTGTTTCACCACAATATCAGCCACACAGACATTACAAATGTACTATTAGAGAAAAGGTAAAGATTTCTCGTGGGAAAGGGTGTATCGCCTTCTGATTGGGATGAAGTTCAATACTCATTGGGATGAAGTTTAAGGCCTCTTGCACACTGCAAGTGATTCCGATTCAGATTCCGCTTTTTAATCAGTTTTTACATCCGATTCCGATTCGCAGTTTGCTCCCTGCACACTGCAAATCGGAATCTGAATCGGATGTAAAAACTCTTAGGCTCCCTGCACACTGCAAATCCGTTTTCCGATTCCGATTCCGTTTCCGATTCCGATTCCGTTTCCGATTTTCCTTGAATACATTCAACAGAAAAACGGATCAAAAAACGCAGCATGCAGTTAAGATTAAAAATCGGAATCGGATGTAAAAACAGATTAAAAAGCGGAATCTGAATCTGAATTGCTTGCAGTGTGCAAGAGGCCTAAAAAGCAGAATCTGAATCGGAATCACTTGCAGTGTGCAAGAGACCTAATATTGGTTAAAGTTTCAGGAACAAAACAAAAAGTATAAAATGCAATACAGCGAGTGCACAGGGTATTTTACTGGTAGTTAGGCCACTGATGCAGCACGGATTGCACAATAAACACAACCCGCATTATCTAGATAACACGTGTATTGGTAAGGCACATTATTTAGGCAATGTGGATTGTGCAAATTGCGCAACCCCTGATACGTCAGTAGTGTACTGTAAGTACCAGTAACATATAGCATGGCACATTTATTGTCTTTTAGTGAATATGGCCGATAGTGTGAACTCACCTTAAGGCCCTGTTTACACTTAATCAGTTACTCTTAGTTATAACTGAAAGGACAATGGATTTTCAAAGTAATACCCATGTTTTCCTATGGCACCTTTCACACTTAACACATTTTAACTGAAATCTTCTTCACAATGCATTGCTATGGAGAAGGAAAAAAAATGCGTACCAACTGATTAAGTATAAACGGGGCCTAAGTGTTATGGAATACGCTGCCTGGAATAACTGGAGCCATCATCTGAGGTTATATGCACACACTAAATTACTGTGAGGAAATGCAGAAGAGCCGCCGTCTCTCACAATGAGGCGGCTGTTTCCGCGTTCAGCAGCGCGTCACAACGCGGAAAAACCGCCGCATGCCGCTTAGGCAGAGCGGCGGAATCCGCATTGGTAACGGCGGAATCCGCATCAGAGGCGGCCCCCGCACTAGATACATTGCATGACAGTACTGGTGTGGCTGGGACTGATAGTCCACCAAGATTCAGACTTACACGCGCGCGAGCACAGAGGCAGAGTTTAAATAGCAGTTAGAAGGGTGTCGGCTGACCAGCTGGGTCAGCTGACAAATTCCACTGCTCTCATTGGACCAGCAATTAGGGAGGTCCTGGAAAGGTCCTAGAGTATATATACTGCTGGTTGTTCACTTGCTCTTTGTCTGGCGTGCGATCACATATGTGGGAGCACCCAGATCCGTAGTCAGATCCGCAAGTGTGCCGGGACCAGCTGGAGCTGTAATCCTACACTTAGCTAGATTCTGTTGATAGCTAAAGTACTAGTTTGATTGTATTTATTTGTTATGACTTTTGCCTGCCTTGACTACCCTTTTGAACTCTGATCTTGTACCTCGATATTTCTGATACTCTGTTGCCGAACCCCGGCTCGTTCCTTGACTCTGCTTCTGCCTCCTGATTTTGTACCCCGATATTTCTGATACCCCGTTGCTGAACCCTGCCTGTACTTTGACTCCGCCTTTGCCTCCTGATCTTGTACTTTATCTGTCCGTGTGTGTACGACCTGGCTTGTCCGACCTCGAGAACCGACCTTACTGTTAGAGGCGGTTCCTCGTTCTGTTAAGTGACCCTTCCGCCAGAGGGTTACTTTCAGTATATCCTTCCCGCTGGCAGCCTGACTCCTCCCGCCTTGGAGAGCTCAGGTTTGCGGAAGGAATCTGTACAGTACGTCTTACTGTACTGAGGCCCTGTCCTCTAAGTGTTACTGTTACACCAAAACACTACACTCTACTCAGGTGAACAGAGGTTAGCTAGTATATCGGATTATCAGTGATACTGCAGATCACGTATAATCTGGTATACATCTGTATTCCCAGTGGTTCTGCAGATCACTGGTAATCAGATCCTCTCTGTGCTTCACCGATCGTTACAATTACCTATCAATCTCCCACACATACTGTACAATCTCCAGTGTACTCCTTTTCGGTCTTGTTAAAAGGTAAGGTTAGTCTTGATTTTACAGAAATATGAAAGTTACTGTTAGGCCATTTAAGCAAACCCTCACAGTTTTAGTTATTAAGGAGGTCAGAAATACAGGAGGAAAATTAAATAGGGGTTTTTAGTGCCAACAAGGGGCCTCTATTCCTCCTTTCTCTTCCTGGATGTGAGTAAGAATTTATAATGAATGATGCTTCAAGGTGTTCTGTAGCTTATTAGGTCTTCATTATCTTGAAGTTTGACAAGAAATTAAAATGAGTATGTATTAATTAAAAAGGGAGAACACTTGGAATATATGACTAATACATCTGAAAAATCTAACAAAAAGAAAAAAAAAGAAAGGTTAATAACTAAAAATAATGTGAATGCAGCTATACTAAACAGGTTTTATAATAAACTATACCCTACTTTACAGCGCAATTTCTAAGTGTAATTTACAGAGGCAAGGTGTTTAAAGGAATGGAAAGCAGTGTAAACTATGTGCACACATCCTATGACTGTCTGTATTTCATTATGGTGTAGTGTTAGCTCATCTAACTGTACATATGTGTTGGATTATTTTATGTATGTGCACAGATAAAGATAAAATACAAGATTTATGCCTGAGTCCTGCTCTCATAAATATTCACTGTTATGCTTGTGTGACATGAAAAATCCAAATTCTCAAAATGATGGACAATGAAGCCTTTTTACAGCACTTAATGAATACTTAACCACTTCAGGACCACAGTCTTTTCGCCCCTTAAGGACCAGAGCCTTTTTCTCCATTCAGACCACTGCAGCTTTCACAGTTTATTGCTCGGTCATACAACCTACCACCTAAATGAATTTTACCTCCTTTTCTTGTCACTAATACAGCTTTCTTTTGATGCTATTTGATTGCTGCTGCGAGTTTTACTTTTTATTATATTCATCAAAAAAGACATGAATTTTGTCAAAAAAATGACTTTTTTAACTTTCTGTGCTGACATTTTTCAAATAAAGTAAAATTTCCTATACATTTGAGCGCGAAAGTTATTCTGCTACATGTCTTTGATAAAAAAAAAAACATTCAGTGTATATTTATTGGATTGGGTAAAAGTTATAGCGTTTACAAACTATGGTGCCAAAAGTGAATTTTCCCATTTTCAAGCATCTCTGACTTTTCTGCGCACCTGTCATGTTTCATGAGGGGCTAAAATTCCAGGATAGTACAAATACCCCCCAAATGACCCCATTTTGGAAAGAAGACATCCCAAAGTATTCAGTGAGAGGCATGGTGAGTTCATAGAAGATTTTATTTTTTGTCACAAGTTAGCGGAAAATGACAGTTTGTGACAAAAAAAAAAAAAAAAAAAAGTTTCCATTTCTTCTAACTTGCGACAAAAAAAAATGAAATCTGCCACAGACTCACTATGCTCCTCTCTGAATACCTTGAAGTGTCTACTTTCCAGAATGGGGTCATTTGTGGGGTGTGTTTACTGTCCTGGCATTTGGGGGGTGCCTAATTGTAAGCACCCCTGTAAAGCCTAAAGATGCTCATTGGACTTTGGGCCCCTTAGCGCAGTTAGGCCGCAAAAAAGTGCCACACATGTGGTATTGCCGTACTCAGGAAAAGTAGTATAATGTGTTTTGGGGTGTATTTTTACACATACACATGCTGGGTGGGAGAAATATCTCCGTAAATGACAATTTTTTTATTTTTTTTACACACAATTGTCTATTTATAGAGATATTTCTCCCACTCAGCATGGGTATGTGGAAAAATACACCCCAAAACACATTATACTACTTCTCCTGAGTACGGCGATACCACATGTGTGGCACTTTTTTGCACCCTAACTGCGCTAAGGGGCCCAAAGTCCAATGAGTACCTTTAGGATTTCACAGGTCATTTTGAGAAATTTCGTTTCAAGACTACTCCTCACGGTTTAGGGCCCCTAAAATGCCAGGACAGTATAGGAACCCCACAAATTACCCCATTTTAGAAAGAAGACACCCCAAGGTATTCCGTTAGATGTATGGTGAGTTCATAGAAGATTTTTTTTTTTTGTCACAAGTTAGCGGAAATTGATTTTAATTGTTTTTTTTCACAAAGTGTCATTTTCCGCTAACTTGTGACAAAAAATAAAATCTTCTATGAACTCGCCATTCTCCTAACGGAATACCTTGGGGTGTCTTCTTTCTAAAATGGAGTCATTTGTGGGGTTCCTATACTGCCCTGGTATTTTAGGGGCCCTAAACCGTGAGGAGTAGTCTTGAAACCAAATGTGGCAAAATGACCTGTGAAATCCTAAAGGTACTCATTGGACTTTGGGCCCCTTAGCGCACTTAGGGTGCAAAAAAGTGCCACACATGTGGTACCGCCGTACTCAGGAGAAGTAGTATAATGTGTTTTGGGGTGTATTTTTACACATACCCATGCTGGGTGGGAGAAATATCTCTGTAAATGACAATTATTTGATTTTTTTTACACACAATTGTCCATTTACAGAGAGATTTCTCCCACCCAGCATGGGTATGTATAAAAATACACCCCAAAACACATTATACTACTTCTTCTGAGTACGGCGATACCACATGTGTGACACTTTTTTGCAACCTAGGTGCGCTAAGGGGCCTAACGTCCTATTCACAGGTCATTTTGAGGCATTTGGATTCTAGACTACTCCTCACGGTTTAGGGCCCCTAAAATGCCAGGGCAGTATAGGAACCCCACAAGTGACCCCATTTTAGAAAGAAGACACCCCAAGGTATTCTGTTAGGAGTATGGTGAGTTCATAGAAGATTTTTTTTTTGTCACAAGTTAGCGGAAAATGACACTTTGTGAAAAAAAAAACAATACATATCAATTTCCGCTAACTTGTGACAAAAAATAAAATCTTCTATGAACTCATCATACACCTAAAAGAATACCTTGGGGTGTCTTCTTTCTAAAATGGGGTCACTTGTGGGGTTCCTATACTGCCCTGGCATTTTAGGGGCCCTAAACCGTGAGGAGTAGTCTTGAACCCAAATGTCTCAAAATGACCTGTGAAATCCTAAAGGTACTCATTGGACTTTGGGCCCCTTAGCACAGTTAGGCTGCAAAAAAGTGTCACACATGTGGTATCGCCGTACTCAGAAGAAGTAGTATAATGTGTTTTGTGGTGTATTTTTACATATAACCATGCTGGGTGGGAGAAATATCTCTGTAAATGACACATTTTTTTATTTGTTTTACACACAATTGTCCATTTACAGAGAGATTTCTCCCACCCAGCATGGGTATGTGTAAAAATACACCACAAAACACATTATACTACTTCTCCTGAGTATGGCGATACCACATGTGTGACACTTTTTTGCAGCCTAGGTGCGCTAAGGGGCCCAACGTCCTATTCACAGGTCATTTTGAGGCATTTGTTTTCTAGACTACTCCTCACGGTTTAGGGCCCCTAAAATGCCAGGGCAGTATAGGAACCCCACAAGTGACCCCATTTTAGAAAGAAGACACCCCAAGGTATTCCGTTAGGGGTATGGTGAGTTCATAGAAGATTTTATTTTTTCTCACAAGTTAGTGAAAAATGACACTTTGTGAAAAAAACAATAACAATCCAATTTCCGCTAACTTTTGACAAAAAATAAAATATTCTATGAACTCATCATACACCTAACAGAATACCTTGGGGTGTCTTCTTTCTAAAATGGGGTCACTTGTGGGGTTCCTATACTGCCCTGGCATTTTACGGGCCCAAAACTGTGAGTAGTCTGGAAACCAAATTTCTCAAAATGACTGTTCAGGGGTATAAGCATCTGCAAATTTTGATGACAGGTGGTCTATGAGGGGGCAAATTTTGTGGAATCGGTCATAAGCAGGGTGGCCTCTTAGATGACAGGATGTATTGGGCCTGATCTGATGGATAGGAGTGCTAGGGGGGTGACAGGAGGTGATTGATGGGTGTCTCAGGGGGCGGTTAGAGGGGAAAATAGATGCAATCAATGCACTGGGGAGGTGATCGGAAGGGGGTCTGAGGGGGATCTGAGGGTTTGGCCGAGTGATCAGGAGCCCACACGGGGCAAATTAGGGCCTGATCTGATGGGTAGGTGTGCTAGGGGGTGACAGGAGGTGATTGATGGGTGTCTCAAGGTGTGATTAGAGGGGGGAAATAGATGCAAGCAATGCACTGGCGAGGTGATCAGGGCTGGGGTCTGAGGGCGTTCTGAGGTGTGGGCGGGTGATTGGGTGCCCGCAAGGGGCAGATTAGGGTCTAATCTGATGGGTAACAGTGACAGGTGGTGATAGGGGGTGATTGATGGGTAATTAGTGGGTGTTTAGAGGAGAGAATAGATGTAAACAATGGATTTGGGAGGTGATCTGATGTCGGATCTGCGGGCGATCTATTGGTGTGGGTGGGTGATCAGATTGCCCGCAAGGGGCAGGTTAGGGGCTGATTGATGGGTGGCAGTGACAGGGGGTGATTGATGGGTGGCAGTGACAGGGGGTGATTGATGGGTGATTGACAGGTGATCAGTGGGTTATTACCCGGAATAACAGATGTAAATATTGCACGGGCAAATTGATAAGGGGGGGGGTCTGAGGGCAATCTGAGCGTGTGGGCGGGTGATTGGGTGCCCGCAAGGGGCAGATTAGGGTCTAATCTGATGGGTAACAGTGACAGGTGGTGATAGGGGGTGATTGATGGGTAATTAGTGGGTGTTTAGAGGAGAGAATAGATGTAAACAATGGATTTGGGAGGTGATCTGATGTCGGATCTGCGGGCGATCTATTGGTGTGGGTGGGTGATCAGATTGCCCGCAAGGGGCAGGTTAGGGGCTGATTGATGGGTGGCAGTGACAGGGGGTGATTGATGGGTGGCAGTGACAGGGGGTGATTGATGGGTGATTGACAGGTGATCAGTGGGTTATTACCCGGAATAACAGATGTAAATATTGCACGGGCGAATTGATAAGGGGGGGGTCTGAGGGCAATCTGAGCGTGTGGGCAGGTGATTGGGTGCCCGCAAGGGGCAGATTAGGGTCTAATCTGATGGGTAACAGTGACAGGCGGTGATAGGGGGTGATTGATGGGTAATTAGTGGGTGTTTAGAGGAGAGAATAGATGTAAACAATGGATTTGGGAGGTGATCTGATGTCGGATCTGCGGGCGATCTATTGGTGTGGGGGGGTGATCAGATTGCCCGCAAGGGGCAGGTTAGGGGCTGATTGATGGGTGGCAGTGACAGGGGGTGATTGATGGGTGGCAGTGACAGGGGGTGATTGATGGGTGATTGACAGGTGATCAGTGGGTTATTACCCGGAATAACAGATGTAAATATTGCACGGGCGAATTGATAAGGGGGGGGTCTGAGGGCAATCTGAGCGTGTGGGCAGGTGATTGGGTGCCCGCAAGGGGCAGATTAGGGTCTAATCTGATGGGTAACAGTGACAGGTGGTGATAGGGGGTGATTGATGGGTAATTAGTGGGTGTTTAGAGGAGAGAATAGATGTAAACAATGGATTTGGGAGGTGATCTGATGTCGGATCTGCGGGCGATCTATTGGTGTGGGGGGGTGATCAGATTGCCCGCAAGGGGCAGATCAGGGGCTGATTGATGGGTGGCAGTGACAGGGGGTGATTGACGGGTGATTGACAGGTGATTGACAGGTGATTGACAGGTGATCAGGGGGGATAGATGCATACAGTACACGGGGGGGGGGGGGGTCTGGGGGGGGGGTCTGGGGAGAATCTGAGGGGTGGGGGGGTGATCAGGAGGGAGTAGGGGGCAGATTAGGGACTTAAAAAAAAAATAGCGTTGACAGATAGTGACAGGGAGTGATTGATGGGTGATTAGGAGGGTGACTGGGTGCAAACAGTGGTCTGGGGGGTGGGCAGGGGGGGGGTCTGAGGGGTGCTGTGGGCGATCAGGGGGCAGGGGGGGGGAAATCAGTGTGCTTGGGTGCAGACTAGGGTGGCTGCAGCCTGCCCTGGTGGTCCCTCGGACACTGGGACCACCAGGGCAGGAGGCAGCCAGTATAATAGGCTTTGTATACATTACAAAGCCTATTATACACTGTTGCAGCGGCGATCCGGATGCCAGTAACCCGCCGGCGCTTCCGAACGGCCGGCGGGTTACGGCGAACGGGGGGCGGAGCCAGTCCCCGGCGGCTGATCGCGTCACGAATGACGCGATCGCCGCATAGCCACTCCCGCAGCCGCCCCCGCCGATGGGCGTATTGCGGTCGTTTGGGCCCGGACTTTGCCGCCGCCCATCGGCTGGGGGCGGTCGTTAAGTGGTTAAAACAGGTGGAAGGAGTCTGATGCAAAGACAATGGTAAATGCAAACAATCAATTTTGATTATAATATAATAGTATTAATACAGTGTACTTAAACAGGAATCATTGCAAAAGTCTTAAAATTTGAAACACATGGAGAACATTTCTCCCAGAGTAAAATGAGCCATAAATTACTTGTCTCCTATATTGCTGTCACTTACAGTAGGTAGTAGAAATCTGACATTACCGACAGAGTTTGGGCTAGACCATCTCTCTCTTGGGGATTCTAAGCATGACCTTTATTCTTTATAAAGACATTCCCTGAAAATGATTAATACAAAGATGCTGCCAGCCTCCTTGCTCACTGCACTCTTTTTTGGCAGTTGGACGGAGCAACTGCCATTTACTAAGTGCTTCTAAAAATAAAGAAAACCCTGAGAACCCCTCTATGAGAAGATGGGCTAGTCCAAAATCTGTCGGTAACGTCAGATTTCTACTACTTACTGTAAGTGACAGCAACATAGGAGAAAAGTAATTTATGGCTCATTTTACTCTGGGAGAAATGTACTTTTTATTTGTATGTGTTTTAAATTTTAAGATTTTTGCAACAGTTCCTCTTTGAAAAGAGCAGCAAAAGGTAAGGTTCTTATTGCTTTCTAGGTCCCCATTGGAAATTTCAATTGGAGACAAGGTTCCACAAATAGAATCTCCCTAAGAGGGACATTGGTAACAACAAGGAATGATTTGTCTACTGGAGCTAGGGAGGGTTAGAACATTTGTATGTCACTGCTTGTTTTTCCCAATTTTAGACAATTCCTGTTCCTCTCGTGTCAAAAAGGAAAGAAAGGGAATGTCCTCAACAAGGACACAAACAGCAGTAACAAACCAACAATGATTTAACCCTTCCCAATTGTAAAAAAGCAAACATTTCCAATGGGCTATGAGTAAAAGCCTACTGGAAGGTCACAAACCTGGCTAAGCATGGGTCCATGTTGCATTCCTGAAGCCTAGGCTTGGGCTTGATGTTTTCAGGATAATAATGGCAGTATTGATCAGCTACAATGCGGCCACTCCTTAAGTCATAACATTCTGCTGATGTGAGCTGGTAACCTGCAATTAGAGCATGGCATTTAGCAAGAATTTACATGTGCATTTTAAATGTCATTTTTCCTTTAAGAAGAATAACTATCCTTCACTGGAAAGCGGTTTTAAATAAATGCAGAATTAATGTGTTACAGAGAATTATAGAGAATCTGAAGTATTTTTTTAATGAACAATTTACATTATCATCCACTCACATGATGTTCTGCAGTATTCCCATAGCTGAACAAGCATCCCTGTCCCCTGAAATTGCCCTTTATTGTCTCTGAGACACTCGGTCAGAGAATGGGCAAACAGGAAGAGGCAGAGCTGTTTGCCGTAACTCTGCCACTTGAATATCATTCACTGTCCATCTCCACCCCTTCTTATTAATATGCCGCCTATCGCATGCGCGTTCCCAAGGCTGTGAAACTCACAGTAGAGTATCACAGCAGCAGAGAAGCTGAAGCTTCCATAAAGCCAACAAACAAGCTAACAATAAATACACAGACTGTAGATAATATTCTGTGATGTAGGTAGTACTTTAAAAAAATTCACTTATTTATACATTTTTGATGCTACCTGCACATGCTACTACGTTACTACAGATCTGGACAAAATGAAAATGCATGTGCAACCAGCCCTCACTAGCCCTGTACACATCTCAGCAAAGGAGTAGGGTGGTGCGCTAGAAGTACAGTGCACGCATTTAAGCACGCAGCTGACGTAATGTAATGCCGTGACCCAGGAAACTCTGGAGAGGTCATGGCCATCATAATACAGGAAGTATCAATTTGTTGTTCACAGAATTGCTGGGGAACGGGAGGCACAATTTATTTACAATAATTAGATCTACACAGCAATGTATTTTTAAAAAAATATAATTTCGCTTCAGATTCTTTTTAAGTAATGTAAAAAGGGGTAATAAAAAGTTAAAGAAACACACAACAGAAAGAGACCTCATTGATTTTTTTTTTTGCAAAGCCATTCATCTTAGTAGACAAATAAATGACCAATACAACAAAGTGAAGTGTAGTAAGCAGTAAAGTCATAGCACCAGTAACAGGTCTGATTCATTAAAGGGAACCTAAACTGAGAAGGATATGATTTTTTTTTTCTTTTAAAATAATACCAGTTGCCCAACTCTCCTGCTGATCCTGTGTCTCTAATACTCTTAGTCACAGCCTCTCAACAAACATGCAGATCAGGTGCTCTGACTGAAGTCAGACTGGATTAGCTGCATGCTTATTTCAGGTTTGGAGCAGGACTGCAACTGGTATTGTTTAAAAGGAAACATCCATATCTCTCTCAGTTAAGGTTCCCTTTAAGGTATAATTTTTTCACTCTCTGAGGCTGATAAAGACACTCCCTCAAGTTGCTTAGTACACTGCAGCTGGATAGCCTTGGTATGATCCATCTAGCTACATGAGACAGTAAGAACCAGTCAGGTGATGACTATGTGCAGAGGACTATGTGCAGAGGAAGAAACTCCCACTCTGCTGTTAGCTCTATACTTTGTGCACAGATCTCTGGTTCATGTGACTGTTAAAGGAAGTTTATCTAAAACAGCTGCGTCAAAAATATGAAACTGTGAGAAATGGCAGAGTTCCCCATTTACCTTCACGAACAATGAAAAATAGGGTTGTATGTTCAAGGAATCCATTATTAATCGATTTTGCCAGATAGCATTTCATCGAATGGCTCCCAGTTTTTGAAAGAAAAAATTGCAGAGGAGTAGTTGTTTAATCAACACTAAATGGTTAACTTTGTTTAAAACCAAAAAAAAAGTTAAATATGTTATGGTTCCTAGTGATATTGATGTGCCAGGGGAGTATTGTGCTAGAAGATGGGACTTGTATCTTGTAGTCATCCACAGATTCCATATTTTCCAGAATGTAGGCATTGTGTCATTGAGAATACCTGTTATAGGCTGATTCTGCTATATGTAGTTATTTAGTTTATAATATTGCCCCAGCAGAATTTTCTTCACTCCTCCTTTAACCAAATCCTTTCTGTGGTGAAATCACTGATCCTTAGACTGATTGCTTAGATTACAGATAACAGATATGTGAGTAACACTGTCAGACACAAATGGGCAGCAGTGTCAGTCAGAAGTAGAGAAGGTCAATGAGATGCAAATAATTCTGGCCTACATGCAAATTTAATGCAAAATATAGATACAACAAAGAACAATGTAGCTCGGCGCTCGGCTACAGTGGGGTAGGGGGCAGATTGCCAAAAGCCAAGTTCACATAAAGGCCTCACCTGTATTCACCTTCAAGCACAGAAGCAGAAACGTGTGGGATGCAGACCATCTAGTAGCACACATAAGGCTAAGTCGGGCACTTGTCAAATGTTGCTGATTTATTCCTTACAGATCACACAATCACAAATACAGGTACAATCCCAGCGCAATTCCTGATGATTTTGACTGGTCCAGTTTCAAGCTGGATAAACTGTGTTTGAAATTTGCAGGTGAGACAAAAATATTTGCATCTCATTGACCATTTTAAAGGGGGCAATTAACAGGACAATTCGGCGGCCAGTCGATCGTTTCTGCTTTGCTGTGGTAATCAATCAGAAATAATCAGTCATGCCATAACGGCCGAATTCCCGCTAGCCAATTCAATCAATTAATAGAATTTATCCGTTTTTCAAATCGATCACATCGATCTGATTGGCAATGATCACTCAGCCGCAGGTTTGTACCGTTAATCGCCACCTTTAGTCAGCAGGGAGGGACAGGGGAAGTGGGTGAATCATATGAAGGTACAATGTTAAATTCTTCACGCTTCTGCTACCAATGTCACCAATGAACTAATGGTAGGCAATACAACACAGGCGTGATATTTGAAAAACACCGTTAACTACATAATAATGAATACTAATTTACTACATGATATAATAATAACTTTATTTACCTCCTCCACATGAAGCTGAACAAGGGAAAAAATCAGTTTCTCTCCAGCGATGTATTATGGGCTGATAGAAAATAAACTGAACAACGCTATCAGCAGCACCAGTGTAATGCACCTGGAAAACAAAACAACTTATTAGCTATGGCTGAAGGCTACTATTATAATCTTACCATAGCTTTGCTTCACTTAAAGATAACAAGTAGCCTACCTTATCAACGCAAAATAAAACAAACACTGTAATTGGAGGACTGATATTGGTCAGTTTATCCAAATGATCAATGTCATTTAACATATTAGATTCTGCAAAGTCCAAATGCCTCTTTTTCAGATGGACTGCTGAACTGTGTGCATGCTCTTTGGCTGCCTACAAGCGCCATTGGGGTGCAATTTGCATGCGGGCGAATGGCAATGATTCTAGCATGCGTTGCTGTTATTCTGCAGCAGAAAACCAGGACATGTTGCATCTGAGCGAGTCTTAAAATACAATCTTAAATGAACACCACCACATGACATTTTTCACCACATCCCTATTTACTTAGCAAAGACTAAGTAACAATGCAAAAGCAGTGTATGAAAAAATGTAAGTACAGCCTTATCATTTCCATAGGAATTAAAAAAGATAAGTATCAACCAAGTACCAGATACTGCTAACAAAATATACTGGATGAATTGCTCTTCAGCAAGTGTAACCACCTTTACGAAAAAGTTTCTCTGGTCTGGAGCATCTGGATATGTGTTAACACACTACCAAGAAAAAAAGACATTAGCAGTCATCTTAGAGAAGCAATTGTCTTTGGCCACCAATCTTGAAGGGTTATAAGGTCATTTCCAGATTATTTAAAGTCCATCATTCTACAGTGAGAAAGATTATTAAAAAAAATTATTAAAAAGTCAGAAAGACAGTTGCCAATCTTGCCAGAGGTCAGGCCAAGCAATGCTTAGAAAAACTACAAAAAAACAAAACCCCAAAACAAAAAACAAAACAAAAACAATAACTACAAAATTCATCACTGTAGAATTAGAAAAACATTGAACAAGTACAGCTGGTTTGGAAAAGTTGTCAGAAGAAAACCTCTGTTCCCTTAAAAGAATATAGAAGCAGTGGTGTCGTTAGTCAAAAAGGTTTAAGGATCATGCCATTGTGCCCCAATTGTCTACCTCCTTCTCTTCTGTATCAATTTCAGGCAGAGACAGTATGCAAGTGACTGTGCAGCCGGCCAGGAGGTGGACATACCTGATCCACAGTCCAGCATTGCTCAGCTGCACTATGCAAAGCTTCTGTCTTTCCTTCATGGTGCATGTTTCCCGTACTAGAGGTGTGGCTGGAACTGACAAATGGGTCGCCTATGGATATTTTGAGTGGCCACATAATCAGGTTGGGACAAACCTCTAGTATGCACAGCATGCACAATGTGGGAAAGAAAGAAGACTGGTGACGTAAAGCAGCGCAGGATCATGCATCAGGTATGTCCACAATCTGGCCAGCTGCACCGTCGCTCACTATCTGTCACTGGGGTCTGCTTGACGTCATAAGAAATTAGGTTCCTAACAGGGGAAGGAGGGAGATTGTGTCTAAGGTGGGGGCTACCTGACACTAAACAGAGGCTCTTAGCTAATTGTGTTTCTTTCTATTTTTAATTTACTGAGATGGTTTCTCAATAGTAAGATTGTATGAATGACTTTACAAACACTTGGCTGCCCAGGAACCTATATTTACAATTTTTAAATTAGAAATGCGGTATGGCTTCAGTCAACAAAGAACCCCCCCCCCCCTGTCTGCATATCCATGTGACTAGGAGTGAAAAGGCAGCTATCGGTCACTGAGGAGGTGATTAAAGAGGAACTGTACTGAAAAATAACTAATTAATTACAATTGCTTATTTTTTTGTACAATATTCATTAATAAATGATTTAGACAGTGTTTACCCAATATAAAGTCATTTTAAAATCTACCACAGGTGGCAACACCTTTAGTCTTGTAGGTGTAGCTCTGCCTAAACATCAATGGAAGGGCAGGACTACATTCAATTTACAGCAATATATAGATATAGAAAGTGATTATGATGCTGAAACTAGGAACATTATAGTAAAAGTGGGTATCCTGAATAATTAACTGTATTCTACTATATGTCATTACAGTGCCTCTTTAAGATCTATAACTTTTTGTAGCAAATATTTTCACTTTTTAGTTTTGTAAAAACTACATTAACATTTTTTAGGTGTAATTATTTTTAAATAATTTTCTATTCGCTGATTATCAAACCTTTGCTTGAACTATGGGCTTTATACAAAGGAAATGTAGAAAGAAAGGCTCGAGCAGAACAAATCCGGGGGTGCATACAGGTGGACCACTAAACTTTCTTCTCTAAATTCACCATACTCTCTATCAGCTAAGGTGAGCTGAGTTCAGACATACATAAATAATAACATGAACACAATAATAACAGACAGAGGCGCTTCACTAGCGTGCACAACTTGAAATTTGCTCCTTGTGTATTTTTGCCCGAGGAAGCGGGCTTGAGACCCATGAAACGTGTTGCAAAATGTTTTTGGAGTAAGAATAAATACAGTTTTCCTTGATCTTATACTATAGTTATGTTTTTGTTTGGGGAGGTTAGTCCACCCTTGCCCCTCATTTTATACCTTTTTAACTTGATACTTTTACTCTGTTGGCGCGCCTGTAATGAACACATTGAATTGCTATTAGCACAAGTATATCCCTAACCTGATTTGTGCCTAACAGTTATAGCAAGCACAAATAGAAGAATACTGTCGGATTTTCAGTGCTGACTGGTTTGACTTTTAAAAACCACGTGGTTTACAAATTGCAGTAACACACCTCAATTAAACTGTATCGTACGGTGGTCTATAAATAGTAACATGATTCATACGCTTTAATGAACTTTTATTCACATAATGTTTTATTCTGTTTGTATTTCCAGTTCTAAATATAAAGGCAGACTATGGAATCTTATTAACAACTACTTTTCTGTTCCATTCCAAGAAAAAGAGGTAAGGTTTTCTCATTGCCTCTTATAGCATAGTAGCCGATTTCCTGCTTCTGAATAGCATTGACCAAGAAACTCTGTTCTGAGGTCCAGAAAAATGGCAGATCTTCTCTTTTCTGAAGTTCAGCAAATAAACAGACTGAAGATTGGCACATCCAAATCTATAGCCAAACATATGAAGCGGGCCCTGAATATTTGCATGGGCTGTTTGTACTGAAATGATAGACAGCATAGGCTGAATATTCTGAATTTAATGCTTCAAACATTTAGAAAGTAAGCTCCCGAGAGTTTGAGCTTGGTTCATTATTGATTGGCAGGCTCTCAAAAAAGCAGGGGCAAGCACACATTATATCCTTATATTCACAAGCATCTGTGGAATGTGTATGAATAACATCTGGCAAATGTAATGCCGACCTCTTATTGCATTAAAAAGGAAAGCCACAGTATCTTAATGTGCAACTAGACTTACACACTTATGATATCTTATCACCTCTTCATTAAGCACTCATTCGTCACACTCATTATAAACCATTAAGGCATGTAACATGAATGTTTTTGCTAATTTAAGACTTGTTTCTCACATTCACGGTGATAACGCAGAGGGGCCCATGAATTAACAATCCAAGGGTGAAATGCATCAAGATAAACACAGTAAAGGAAACATGAAGTAAATGAGCATAGAGAGTGCCACTGCTGGCAAACGTTAGAAAAATGCTACTTCTGTAATGCAGGTCCTCCGTCATAAATGCTTTACGAATTATGGATCCAAACAATGTAGATTATGTGTTGTAGCTTTACAAGGGCTCCACCAGTCGAATGCTTGTATGTTGCTATACCTCCCAACTTTTTGAGATAAGAAAGACGGACACTTTAACCACTTGAGGACCACAGTGGTAAACCCCCCTAAAGACCAGGGTGTTTTTTTCATAATTGGCCACTGCAGCTTTAAGGCCAAACTGCAGGGCCGCACAACACAGCACATGAGTGATCCCCCCCCCCTTTTCTCCCCACCAACAGAGCTCTCTGTTGGTGGGGCCTGATCTGCTCTCTTGTCCCCCAGGGGGACAGCCGTGTGACAGTACAGCGCTGCTGCTGATCGCAGTGCTATACTACATGTAAAGTTTCACCATGTAACAGTCTTCTGAGCGGCGATCGACGCTCGGAAAACTGAAGGTGGGGCCTAGCTCCGCCCCCAAGCAGGAGATGCACACGCAACCTGCGCGCGATCTCATGCAAACTGCAGCCCCAGGACTTGGCGCCAATTGGCGTTAGGCGGTCCTAGGGCTGCCGCTGCGGCCACGCCCATTGGCGTGGAGAGGTCCTAGAGAAGTTAAGACACACCAAGGACACACCTATAAATACACTCCCACCACACCCCTCGCCATGCATATCACAAAGAATTCAGAATCAAAAGATGTAGTTTCATCATTCAGATCACACTTGTCACACTATCATATCACACTATCTTCATTAGTTTTCCTTCATTTTAACATTTGAGAAATAAGAAATATATAAATTTAATAGATGGGAATAAAGTTTTGAATCAGTTACACAGATTTTTCAGGAGGAAAAATACAGTACATGTATTTACATAGATCTGAACATCAGTCTTGAAAGAGGGACAAATGGGGAAGAAAGAGGCACAGAGCGATTTGGATCCCAAAGAGGGAGTCAGGGGCAAACGCAGGATTTTTAAGGGGGGGGGGGGGGGATTCCTGAAAGGTCCAGAAGCACTTATGTCCCCAAGTGCTTCCGAATACAGGTGGCTCCATACTACCCATGCACAAAAGTCTGGATACGCCAGTGCGAGTGTCCCTCAGAAAGGACAGTCGGGGCAGCTATGTGTTGCAGCAGGAAAATTGTCGGTGTATATTCTGGCTGAGTCCTACCTGCAGGCAGATTTGGAGCCAGCCTGGAGACAGTAGCAAGAGTGCTAGATAATGTGGCTGCATCAGATATGAGGGGGTACAGAAAGCAGAGTGACCATAATGAAAGCCTTCTTGATGCGGCCATAAGGGACTAAACAGCAGGAAACTAGAGGAGGAACCGAGGTCTTGGACTAGATATAACTGACCTCATCTGGAATAATACACTATCAATATAAGTTATGTGCCTTTGGATATTTATAATATAACTAGCAGACCCAAGCTCGTTTAAAAATGGGCTCTAGGGTCTGTGTTTCTCGCTGCCGCCCACCGCATGTACTGCACGCACGTGCGCGCGCACCCACCGCACACCCGCCAGCCTGGCTCCCTGGCCCTGTCCTGTCTCTATGAGGCTGGGTCCGTGCTGCGCACATGCGCAGTAGCAAAAAGCATGGACCCAGCTACAAAGAGACAGCACGCGCAAGGACACAGGGGTTTTATTATAGAGGATACTTATAATATTTATAATATCTAGCTGCTGCCCTCCTCTCCTCCCTGTGTGAGTGTATATGTCACCATTTAACCAGTTACGAACGACGCTAATTGAAATCTACTTCCTGTTTTGATGCTGATCTGGCTGGCAGGGCATAGATCACAGATGCCGCGCATTCTCGTAATGTAAATCAGGATGAGGAAAGATTTAACAATGGGCAAAATGTCTATAATTTATAAATAAATATAATAAAAAAATAAGCAATCTAATTAATTACATTATTTTTATTACAGTTCCTCTTTAAAGAAATACTGAGGTGAAAATAAACTGATGAGATAAACAATTGTATCCATCCTCCTCCTAAATATTACTTTTTTTTTCTTTTTTTAGATACCTCACAGTTTGGCCTTTCTTCCTCTCCCCCCCGCAGCCGCCGTTTCTGTTACCTTAAGAGTGGCGGCCACTTCCTCCCTTATATTCCCCATAGCCCCTCTCCTATCTCGTATTACAGCAGCGCTTCCTGTGTGGCTGCTGTAAGGAGGGAAGGGGGCGGGGCAGCGGTTCCCATGGTAACGGTGATCGCCGCTACAGGAAGCCGCTGCCCTGTTTCCTTCCCTTGTTTACAGCAGCCGCGCGGGAAGCGCTGCTGTATTACAAGACCGCCCGCTCATAAGGTAACAGGAGCGGCGGCCGCGGGGGGGGGGGGGGGGGGGGTTAGAGGGCACCTATCCTAGCTACACTGGGGCACTATACTGGGGTAACTACTGGCTACACTGGGGCAGCTATACTGGGCTAACTGTACTAGCTATACTGGGCTTACTGGGCTAACTGTACTTGCTATACTGGGCTAACTGTGCTTGCTATAGTGTGGTAACTGTACTTGCTATACTGGGCTAACTGTACTTGCTATACTGGGCTAACTGTACTTGCTATAGTGTGGTAACTGTACTTGCTATACTGGGCTAACTGTACTTGCTATACTGGGCTAACTGTACTTGCTACACTGGGCTAACTATACTTGCTATACTGTGGTAACTGTACTAGCTATACTGGGCTAACTGTACTTGCTATACTGGGCTAACTGTACTTGCTATAGTGTGGTAACTGTATTTGCTATACTGGGCTAACTGTACTTGCTACACTGGGCTAACTGTACTTGCTATACTGGGCTAACTGTACTAGCTATACTGGGCTAACTGTACTAGCTATACTGGGCTAACTGTACTAGCTATACTGGGCTAACTGTACAAGCTATACTGGGCTAACTGGGATAACTGTACTTGCTATACTGGGCTAACTGTACTTGCTATACTGTGGTAACTGCCGCCGCCACTAGCCACGCCCCTCCAACACCCCCCCCCCCCCCCAGGGTGGGCCCGGAGAAAATTTTGGGCGGGACAGTGGGCCCCGGGCTCAAAAAGGTTGGGGACCCCTGACATACAGTATTACTGCCAGGAAAGTATTTTATGACTTTAATTCTTTATCTGTGAGGGTACCTATCATCAGGTACCTACCAGATCCCTAATTGAGAAAAACTGTCGCTTGCATTCCTGATGTTTAACTCTTTCAGGCAGAGAAAGAAAAAAAGTAACACAGCATAATTATATATGTGCTTGACACTGTACATACATACGTCTATCTCAGTATTTCTTATGGTGGATCACTAATAAAGCAGCCACTGCATATGCAGACTGGTTCCACTAGGGCTGGTTGGAATGCCACAGATGGTTGTTCATGATCCTAAAAAAGACTGATTTTGTAGGTGGGGATGATAAAACCACAACCTGTAGGGTGGACCGCCAGAATCTACCACTGCTAGAGGTGTCTGGTCAAAACAACTCCAAAAACCTGAGATGTTTACAACCCTTGCCCTCCAAAAACACAACAAAACTATAGGTTGCAGTCTAAGGATTCGACTCACAACCTGAAGTTTTTTATTTTGATTGGGCATCTCTATCTGAGTTGAATTCTATATTGGAACTAATTCCTGTTGGAGTTTTAATACCAACATTTTTAAACAGTGGAGAAAGGCAGATATTTTTGTAAGCCACAGCCCCTGAAAAAGCATGCAGATCAGGTGCTCTGACTGAAGTCAAACTGGATTAGCTGCATACTTGTTTCAGGTGTGTGATTCATCCACTACTGATGACAATGAGTTCAGCAGGACTGCCAGGAAACTGGTATTGTTTAAAAGGAAACATCCATATCCCTCTCAGTTAAAGGGAACCTAAACTGAGAAGGATATGGATTTTTCCTTTTAAAATAATACTAGTTGCCTGACTCTCCTGCTGATCCTGTGTTTCTAATGCATTTAGCCACAGCCCCTCAACAACTTTGCAGATCAGGTGCTCTGACTGAAGTCAGACTGGATTAGCTGCATGCTTGTTTCCGGTGTGTGATTCAGCCAGTACTGCAGCTAACAAGATCAGCAGGGCTGCCAGGCAACTGGTATTGTTTACAAGGAAAAATGCACATCCCTCTCAGTTTAGGTTCCCTTTAAGGTTCTGTGAGGATCCGCGTGGCTGCCTGCGCAGGCAGGCAGCTTTTTGACCACTGTTCAGGTCTGCATTCTGCAGGTCTCTGGAAGAGAGACCTTTTGTCAGTTTTGCAGCTTGCTGCTGAGGAATTTGCATACATTTGTCATGCAGATTGCCTAGCCACATCCTTTGTAGGCTTGCTCTATATATACCATGTGATATCACAGATCTGGGCTGGTCATAAGGGTTAGTCCTGTGAAACACTCCTGGAGTGTCAGCCTTGCTTATTGCTTGAAAATTAGCCTAGAGTAATTCCTGGGACTGCACTAGGCAGGTTCCCTAGTGCAGTTCGGATTGCATTTCTGTTTTGTTTGTCTGTTGCGATTGTCCTGTCCCAGCGGTGGTCGACAGGAAGTCGTTCTGATCTTTGTTCTTGGAGTATAGCTGGATCAGCGGTTGCTACCAGCTATCTCATCTGATCTGTCTTGCCTGGATCGCACTCGCCTTACGCTAGTGCTGTGGATTCGTCTGATCTCCATTTCTCTTGCTGTACTTGGATCGCACTCACTCTGGTGGAAAGAGCAGTGGATCGTATCTCTCACTTATTCCTGTTTTCGTGTATCTGTCTTGTCTGCTACGAACGCTTGCTGGAGGCTCGGTGAGGTAACCGTTAAGCAAGCGCTCGTGTCCTCTGTTTCATGTTTGTCTGTCGGTGGTTAGTTAGGCGTGCTTGTCTCTGTTGTGCTTAACTAGCGGAGACCGCGCATAAACGCATGCACTGTTGCGAATGAGTGCGGTGTTCGCGTTTAGTTAGTTTCCTTATCTTCTCATTGTATGACTTGCTGTGCCTTTGCTACTCTCGTGTTCTGCCTTGCTGTAGCCTTGTGTCACCTTTGGCAATCGCCTCTCTCGCGATTGCGTTCCTACTTCATATCTGCTGTTGTGTGTGCACCGTCACGGGTTGGCGACTAGATTGGTGCACATACATACATTCTGTCCCTGTGCTCATTCTCTTCCGCAATCGCTTCTCTTGCGATTGCGTTCTCACTTGGTTTCTTCTGTTGTGTGTCCACCGTCGCAGGTTGGCGGCTAGATTGGTGGACATACATACATTCCTCATCTGTACTTATTCGGTCTTGTGTCGCTGTTAGCAATCGCCATCTCTTGCGATTGCCTTCTCACCTGATCTTCATGGTTGTGTGTTCATCGTCGCAGGGTGGTGACTGGATTGGTGGACACACATACCCTCAGTCGCTTTGATTTATCTCTTTCAGGGCTATCTTGCCCTGCGTTTCTTCCCTTCATACAATTCCTGTCTGGCGTCTGTGGCAGGGCAGAGGAGCTGTTCCTCTGCACTCCACAGCTCCACCTGTCGACAGGAATTTCCCTCTACAGGTGCATTGCACCTTTTGCTGGGTTCCCTCAAATTACACGCTTGTGGAGGATTTCTGCAGTGTCAGCGCACATCTTGTGTGCTGATCACGGAGAGAATTCCACAATCGTTACAGGTTCCCTTTAAGTTCTTCTAAGATCGCAAACTTTGAACAATCTAAGTGATCTGGCAAACCTGTACCGGATTTATTAAAATTTTCCTACAGTAGGTGGCAATTCTTACCTGGGAAGAAAGCATTGTAAAAAGAGAGTTCAATCTGCGGGTACACACATGTGCCTGAAGATCTACAAGTGCTCATTCATTAGCCCTGCGATAGTCATTGCTATGCCTCTACAGTGAAGTGCCTTATTGCAGCCATGGAAAGTTAAAAATAACTAATAACTGTGAAATTAGAATCCTGTAACCTTTAATGTAAATTGTATGTGCTAAAATAGAAATCAGCAGAGAAGAAAAAAAGAAGGAAAAGTCTGGCTCAGGATTGCGTAGCTAATTAATTGCATGAATCCTTCTGTGCCATCTGCAGGGGGTTATTTTTCTACCTCCTGCGGGACAGGCACTTCCAGGTCATGCTGCCCACAACAAGAACATTCTAATGGCACTCCCAAAGAAGGAAAAAAAATACCATGCTGTTTTAGATAGAATCTCATAGTTCTTATACTACTACAAACTGATCGTAAACTAACTAACAGCATGCAGTCATAGCTTAGATTAAGGTTTTATTTGATTTTTCGGGGGGGGGGGGGGGGGGGGGGTGAGGTAGAAAAGGTAAATGAGGAGGACAGGAGGGAATGACAGAGGGGGGGTGGGGGGAATCACTTCCGCATCTATAGTGGGGACAGCCTTGTCACACGGCTGTCCCCAGTACAGCGCTGCTGCAGATTGCAGCGCTGTACAAAGCAATTAGACGGCCGCTCGGAGACTAAAGGCGGGACGGAGTTCCGCCTTCTGAGCAGGAGATGCGTGGCAAGCGTGCGCGCGATCTCCTGCTAGCCCCATAGACAGCCGTTCACCCCAATCGGCGTGGAGAGGTCCTGGGGCTGCCGCAATGCTCACGCCAATTGGCGTGGAACAGTCGGCAAGTAGTTAAGCTATGGCTGCCTAGACCCACAGACAGCTTACACAGCATGCGATTCCAGCCGATTAATTTATCCACTTCCTTCCACCTTCCAGTGTAACTCACAGGCAATTATCCCCCAAAAAATAAAATTACAGATCATTGCGCAGGCAGCAAAAAATTGCCTTATGGAGGGAGACCAATGCCAGGAAAAGTCACCGTGCTTTGTTTATGGGGACCACCTCCTATACACAATGTGTCACCCACACCTCCAGGGATCGTGCTCACCTTGTAACCAGGCTGTCCCACTCAGACAGCTTATCAGCATGTGTGTGCACGATCCTGTGACTCCCAGCACTCCTCTGTCAGTATTGGTTAGACCCTCCACAGCTTCCAGAATAAATCACAGCCTACTGCAACTAGATAAAGCTAATACGGCATAAAACCTTTTATTAAGATTAATAAAACAAGAGCGCTACTCACAAACGTACACAGAATTCAGGCATATCATATATAAAACAAGGACGTCTCCTTCGTGCACTGCTGCTTCCTGCCCACTAAGCTGAAGCCTATGACAGCCGATCGCGCTGATTGGCTGGCGGGGGGAGAGATTACAAAAGAGGCATATTATAAAATATATATATATTTATAAAAAAGAATACACATCCTGGGAGTGATCATAGCCCACCAACAGAAAACTCTGTTGGTGGGCAGAAAAGGGGGGGGGGGGGGTGCTGAGTTGTGTGGCCCTGAAGCGAGCCCTTAAAGAGACACTGAAGTCTCTTAAAAAATCATCTTTTTATTATAAAATCCTGTGTAATATGATAGCCCACCTAAACTGCCGCATCCCCGCCACTGAAATCCATCTAAATCCCCCCTAACTCCCCCCTCCCTCTCCCCCGCAAAAGCCACGACTTTCTTGGTCGTGGATTTTGCTGCCCTCTACTCTTCCGTCCGTGTGAGGCAGAGCTATGAGCTGCAGTTCTGCCTCTACACACGTCTGTCAGTGGCGTATCTCCGCCTCTCCCCCGCCCCTCTCAGTGAAGGTAGACTGAGAGGGGCGGGGAGAGGCGTTGATTCGGGCTGACAGACGCGCTGAGAGGCAGAGCTGTGGCTCATAGCTCTGCCTCTTACAGAAGCGCTGCCCAGATTGCCCCCCGGGGAGTTTGGGGGGATTTAGATAGATTAGAGCGGCGGGGATGCGGCGGTTTAGGTAGGGCAATCATATTACATAGGATTTTATAATAAAAAGATGATTTATAAGAGACTTCAGAGTCTCTTTAAAGGGAACCTAAACTGAGAGGGATATGGATGTTTAATTTTAAACAATACCAGTTGCCTGGCGGTCCTGCTGATCTCTTTGACTGCAGTAGTGGCTAAATCACACACCTGAAACAAGCATGCAGCTAATCCAGTCTGACTTCAGTCAGAGCACCTGATCTGCATGCCTGTTCCGGGCTGTGGCTGAAAGCGTTAGAGACACAGGATCAGCAGGAGAGTCAGGCAACTGGTATTATTTTAAAAGAAAAAATCCATTTCCTTCTCAGTTTAGGTTCCCTTTAAAGCTGTAGTGGCCTTAACTGTACATTTTTTTAAAACGTAGCCTTGTAAAAAATAGGTCACTAGGGGGGGTTTAAGACTGTGGTCCTTAAGTGGTTAACTTTACACTCGCATATGAATTTCTGCATTTGGAATGCCAAAAATTCATAATTCTCATTGATTTGCAATGTATGTGCATCACATGTCCGGTGCGGGAAAAAGCATACATGTAGGCTGGATTTTCTCTGCAGAAAATTTGCATGAAAAAATTGGCACAAAGATGCAAGTCAAACGCAATGCCATTAGATGTGTGGTGAACTTGAATTTGCAAAAACAATAATTGCTTGCAAATTCGGTTATGTGTGAAAGTTGTCTAAGGCTGGAACCCACTAGAGCGCTTTTTTGAGCATTTAGGGATCACTTTCAATCGCTAGTGATTTCCCTAAATGCCCTGCCATTGTAAACGGATAGGACAGATTCCATTAGAACGACTGCAAGTAGGCAATTAAATTGCAATCGCAGGACATGCAGCATTTTGGGAGCGTTTCCATTCTAATGTATTGTATAGGAGCAGGTAAGGTAAATCACTTCCTAAATCGTTTGCAAAGCTGTACCACAAATAGCTAGCGATTGCGCTTTGACATACAAACTTATGAGATAATAAATTGTATGTGTAGGAGAAATATTTGAGTTGCTTATGGTCTATGATGTCATTTAGCGGCACAAGCATTTTTAAGGTAGGGTAACAAACCGGTAGCGAACTCTATGTACGTGTGTCTATATATATATATATACAGTGTGTATATATATATATATATATAGATAGATAGATAGATAGATATCTATATCTATATCTCTCTATCTATTTATCTATCTATCTAGATATATATATATATATATATATATATATATATATATATATATATATATATAGCATATATATACATATAGATAGATATTTGTGAGAGAGGCTCTGTCTTGTGTACAGGCTGTTGGTGGTCAGAACGTTGGCATACAGTATATGATCCAATACAACAGATACTTTTGATTTCTTTTTTGTTTTGCTAACAAAATAAAAACTTTTGCAACTTACATGTAAATGCAGGTTTTAACCACTTCGCCATATCTGGACGCATATATCCGTCCAGATAGGCAGTGGTGCTGCAGCCATGTGGTGCGCGCGCTGCCTCCCGCTGCCCCCCCCGATCAGTGAATGGGAATATAATTCCCATTCACCGATCCAAGTCCCCGGCAGAAATACCGACGCTTTCTCATCAGAGAGCGTGGTATTTCTGCCCCCAGGAAACAACGTCTCTTCATTTTAGTTCCTAGATGCGACATTGTTCGCATCTAGGAACTTTTTGAATGTGGCCATCTTGTGGCCAAATAGTAAACTGCACCCACATACCTGTATTGAATAAAAAATACATTATATCACATCTAAAATTGGCTATTTACCCTACAAACTTAAATTACCCAAATACATTTTTGTATTAAAAAAATAATAAAAAAAATTACAATTAAAAAAAACAAACTACATAAATAGTTACCTAAGGGTCTGAACTTTTTAAATATACATGTCAAGAGAGTATCTTACATTTTTTAAAATTATAAGCTTGTAAATAGTGATCGACGCAAATTGAAAAAATGCACCTTTATTTCTAAATAAAATATCGGCGCCATAAATTGTGATAGGGACTTAATTTAAATGGTGTAATAAGCGGGACAAATGGGCACATAAAATGCATGGGTTTTAATTACTGTAGCATGTATTAATTTTAAACTATAATGGCCAAAAACTGAGAAATAATGATTTTTTTCCATTTCTATCTTAATCTTCCTGTTAAAATGTATTTACAGTAAAGTGGCTCTTAGCAAAATGTACTACCTAAAGAAAGCCTAATTAGTGGCGGAAAAAACGAGATATAGATCAATTAATTTTGATAAGTACCGATAAAGTTATTAGCGAATGAATGGGAGGTGAACATTGCTCGGATGCATAAGATTTTCGAAGCTGTAGGCTGAAGTGGTTAATTAATGCATTTACTCAAAAATGTATTAAAAAATGGAATTTTTAAGAACACCTTTAACCCTTTCCACTCGTATGTCCCGCATAGCGGGACATCGCGAATTTCCAGTTCCTGTCGTATGTCCCGCTATGACATTTTTTCAGCGGCGGTTTGCAGCACGTCTGGCCCTTAGGAAAGCCCGATCTCTGTCCCCATGTTTAGTGGGCATGTAAGACTACATACCCACACAGATTGTAAACCCCCCCCCCCAAACTGGAAGTGCGTGATCAGCGCTGGCAGGAAGTGGCAGAATCCATTCTGCATATTTGTTGCTGATTGTAGCTGCTTCTCTGCAGGGTGTTTTTTGCAGTTTCCTGGCAGATTACTTCTTCCACAATCCTTGCTGATCCCTTGCAGGTTCTTTCTTGCAGATCCCTTGCAGATTCCTGGCAGATCCCTTGCAGGTTCCAGGTTATTTATTAAAGATTCCTTGCAGATTCCTTACAGAGCAGAGCAATGGCATCCTTTGCAGCAGGTAAAAGAAAAATGACAGCGGCTGAGGTGGCACAGCGGATTATGGAGGACAGCAGCTCAGAATCAGATGTGCAGGATTCTGGTGATGACAGTGACTATACTGTCACTGATGATGATGATTATTGCTACAGTGATGACACTGATATTGACGAGGCTGATGAAGGTGGGGAAGCTGCTGAAAGTGGGGAGGCTGTTGAAAGTGGGGAGTGTGATGGTGATCACAGAACATGGGCAAGCTTCTCTCCTACCAGTGACTGCTTTCTGCATAATTTTCCCTTTACTGTGTGTAATGCAGGGGTACAACTGCCTGCAGCTAATGTTCCAGAAACTGTCAGTGGGTTTTTTTGCACTTTTTTTTTACACCTGCCCTATTACAAGAAATTATAAATGAAACAAATGATCCATCTGGAGGAGCTGGACTGATGTTACTATGCAGGAAATAAAGGCATACTTTGGAGTAATTCTTAGGATGGCACTGCAAGAAAGGGGATCTATCCAGGATTTTTTCTTAACTCGGTGGATCAATTACCCCCCCCCCCCCTTTTTGGAGATATTTCTTCTCGCAAGCGATTTAGTCAGATCCATTGGATGCTACATGTTTCTCCACCCATTAGTGGCCCTAAAAGCCCTCAAAATAGGGGTTGGAAGGTCGGGAACTTTACTGAGTGATTGCTGAAAGCACATTGCTGATTGCACAATTAGTTTCAAAGGAAGATCAAAGTACAAGATGTACAATCCTCAGAAAAGAAGCAAGTGGGGGCTACGAGTGTCTTCTATGGCTGATTGTGAGACTGGATACCTCTTTGCGTTTGAACCGTATTATGGATCTGCAACTACGGAAAGCTTGCCAAGGCCAGACTTGCCATTTTCAGCTCGCATTGTCCTTCATCTTTGTACAAATCTGAAACAAGCCACTCATGGACATGGATACCATTTATACCACCACATATTGGCACCAATCGTGAAGGTCTACCAAGTTAAATAAAAAAATTGAAACTGAAGAGTTGTGAAGTTCATGCTTGGAAACTTGACAGTGAAGAGATGGTATTGGCATGGAAGGACAAGCGTACTATACACATGCTTAACACTTTCTACCCTGCTACTACAACAACACAGCAGAGAAGAATGAAAGGTAGAGTGACTGAAAATGTTGAGAAGCCCACAGCAGTTGTAAAATATACTAAACACATGGGAGCGGTTGACCAATTTGATCATTATACCAGTAGTTACTCTTTCAACAGGAAGTCACTGAAATGGGGAGGAAGACCTTTTTTTGGTTGTTGGAGCTGGCAGTAGTGAATAGCTTCATAATTTACAACCAGTTGCATCCACATGAACCAAAGGATCATATCAGCTACTGCAAGAACCTAATTCTTTAGTTGGTTCGTGAACAACGAGCCTCTAGGCCTCAGCGGAGATATGGCCGCCCTTCTTCATTGGACATGGAGGAGCATCTAAATGGTATCCAGCATTTTATTGCTAAAATAACACCAAAGATTGCACAGCGTGCAGTGACAGGAAGACACCAGGTGGTAGGCGAAAAACCACCTATTGTTGCGAAACTTGCTCACGCAGTCCAGGATTACACGCAGGAAATTGCTTTAAAGTGTACCATACCTTGACCAACTTCTTTGCTACCAGCCAATAGAAGAAACCAAACTGTCCAAATAAGGTATGAAATTAATACGTTATAATGTGTTCTTTAAAATAAGATATACCATGTTACTGTGTTACGTTCCATGTAAAAATGGGAGAGCGAGTAAGAGGGAGAGTGCATTTCTGTAAAAAAAAACTCAGAGTAGAAACGACTCCCTTTAGGAAAAAAATCAGAGTGGAAAGGGCTAAAGAACACCTGCCGTAAGCCAGTAATGGAGGTCATCATCTTGTCCTCCTCTTTAGAAGCCAGTTTTCTGGTTTAAAGATGACTCTCTGGCTATGCTACTTTCTATATCACTCATTTGGTGCATAGAAATAAAACAGGCACCCTTCCTTTCCTCTGGTTCACTTGCTTAGCAAACTTGTCTCACGGGACTTATTTAGAAATTATGCTTGCCAGATAATCAGGATTACAAATAGGAAGATTACATTTTTCAGAAGGATGTCAAAATGGCAGCCTCCACAGCCCTCTAATGAAAGGTGTACTTGAATATGAACCTTAGTGGTATCTGAGACAGGAAGTGATGGACAGAAACAAAAACCTGATGAGTGTTCTAGTTCTTCCCCACTGTTCAAACATCTTTGTATTTGCTGTAGTTTTAGTCACTGTTGAACAGATTTCCTCCCTTCCTGACAGGACTGGAGGTGTGAGAAATTTCTCCCTGTGGGGAGACAGACACACACTATACAAACGTAAAATAAGTCTTCTTGGGGTTTTGCCTTCAATTATTATTATTAATATATCTTGATTTTATTTATTAACACTAAATGTATCAATAAAAACATGCACTCAATATTGCATCGTTAACACGCACTCAATAGTGCATAATTGATAATTGCCTAATTATTGCTGTAACTTGTGGTTTAGCACTTAATGACTGCTGTTTTCTATATTTATTCTACAATGGAAGACATTTCTGTATATCCAACGGAGTTACTTGTTAATGTGGAGTTAATAACTACTCGATATTTGTACTTTAATAAACTTTTTTTGTTGGAAAAAAATGTATCAATACAAATAATAAAAACTGTTGTCATTTTTATAATTTTTTACCACCATCATACCTTTCCGTGTCATATCTCTGACACAATTCCCTTCACTTCATGAGCACACACCAGGAAATTGGCTTCTCTTCAGTTGCATATGTATCTCATAGGTAATATAAAATCTTGAAAATGTGGTGCTTTTGTTAAGGATAACTAACAAACCTTCTGACAAAAGCAAAAAAAAAAAATTCTACTAACCACGCTAATGAGGCCACAGCTGTGTGGAGACTTAACAGTTCAACAACATGCACCTTCCTGTGGAATAGGGGTGTCTGGCCTCATATCAAAAATGTGTTACACAAAATAATTTTAATGCGGCCAAAAAAAGTAATTTAAGTAACGGCCTCTGGAACTTAACCCATAATGATTAACTTGTAGAATTTGGATGCGATTCATGCTAATATGTCCCAAAAGAGGATTGCGATACGCAGAATTTTCTCTAAAATTACAAGACGGGCAGCTTAAAGCAGTAACATAATATTAAACGGAAAACAACACAGTAAGTTAGAAATTAATTGAGGTTGAGTAATTATGCATTACAGTGTGACCCCTTCATAAATGTACACTTCACTTTGCCACGTCACTGGTAATGCATCATACGCCATGTGGTTGATGGTCCCATGATACCACAGAAAAATGCTGGACTTTATACAACACTTACAGCTACATGGTTGGAGGCTTTGTAAGGTCTTTATGGCCTACTTTAAAAAAAATGCTTTCATTTTATTGTGATTCCCAAACGCTGCATTTCTTTGTTCTTGTGGTTGCAGCAGAACGTATGTATTTCTCTCAGCAATATGTTTTAGATTACCTTATATAATCCAAATCACACATAGAATGGGAAACAATTCCATTCTATCTGCCAATGCTGTTGAAAGTCAAACATTGCAAAAGCATTGGTGCCTACTGGTCGAGAAGCTAGGTGGTGAGTTGTGGTGTATCAGTGACTCTTTATCACACAAGACACTTATTGTTGGTAAGTGTTCTGTATTGTTTGGCAGTGATCAGCCTCAGCCTCTGGTTCAATGCATGGGAAAAATCTTGGGTCTGTAATCCCCTCCATGGACTGTTTTCTATCCACAAATGTTTCCAAAAAACCTTCAACGGTTTTCCACTTTTTTTTTAAAGCTTTCAAATTACAATTCCTGTGCTACAATGTTACATAGAAAGCCATTTATTTCAGGCACCAACATAAACTTTACCTGCTCAGCTAAACCTTGTATCCTTCACATAATAATTTCTTAAATCATGAAATCTAATGATGGAAAAAGAATAGCAAATCCTGTTTAAAGAGAGAACAGAAGACTGTTTTAAGCTTATACCGTCTAGGAAAGACAGCTCCTTCTTTTTTTGTTGTTGTTATATTACTATTTAAACAAAGTTCTAATTATACAACCATAAACAAAACTCACCAAGGGTAAAACTTACTACACGCTTTTAATAATGGTCTTCTGAAATGCTTATTTTAGAATGGATTATTTCAGGAGGCCTCTTCCTGCACAATCATGCTGCAAATGTGCTGCTGTATGACGATGGGAAAAGGGAGACTGTTTCTTGCTTTAGGAAATACCAATCACTATTGGGCATAGTTACCCTCAAGCAGTTAAAAGCAACCCCTGTACTGAGTCGTCACTAGGGCTTGTCAACTGGTGCAGAAACTGATGGTGTTCCCCCTCTTACCCCATGAACCTCCAACCTCAACAGCCTTAACAAAACCAATAATACTTTTTTTGTAGTAAAAAAAAAACTATTTACATAGTCTTACTCTCCCTAAGCCTGGGGCTTGGTGTTACCCTCTGTGCTGGTGGGGTAGGCACCTACCACACCCCCTAGTATGCAATTGTTCCTGTACACAACATGAAAAGGCACCCAAGATGATTATGAACAAACATTTTGGACAACCGAAGTAGAAAATGTGTGTATAAGCTGTAACCAATTGACTTAAAGCCCACCTTAACCCTAAATTAAGAAATACACTGTGGGATATTGGGGCTAATGCCAACTAGTTCAACAGCACTCTCTATTTGCTCCCTGCCCCACTCTTTTTCATAGATAGTGGTTACACAGCCTCTTCCCTAGGAATTAGCATCTCAACTGCTTAGTTTTGGCAGTTCTAGCTCCCTCAGGTTAATGTTAGGAGTTTAAACCATTTAACACTAATTAGCATTAGCTTGTGGGAGCCAGAATCACTAAAACTAGGCAGTGGTGATTGAGTCCTAGCTCCAAAGTCAGTGATGGGGGCTTGAAAGAGGGCAGGCTGCATTCTAACAAAATAAGGAAAACCAGCAGTGGAGATCAATGAGCATTGTAGGGAAGTGCTGAACCATTCAGCACTAGTCCTGCTATATACATTTTTAATATAAAATGTAGATGAGCTTTAAAGTGTACCTGAGGTAACATGTTACATAATGGGATAAACATATGTAAGTAGCGTGCCAAGCAAACAGATACCTGATCTGTGTTCCTGTTCTTATTTTTTTGCTTGAAAGAGTTTAACATTCAGGTACTGTATGCAATTTTCTCCCCAGTCAGACTATAGCATAACCCTCACTGAGTGAATTAAGTGACCTGTCAGTACAGTATAGCCATGCTTGCAAACAAAATAGAGGGGTCAGCTAGTGTTCCTTTGGTGACTATTTGTCCTTGGAACAGAATCCCTTTTTGTGTCCCAAAGAAGTGTCATGAATAGTTGCCAACGCTGGTTTGTTAGTTGAGTCAACCATTTTCACCTGTTTAAAAATGGGGAACCAGATTTATACTTGAGTTATTTGAGTATATAAGATGTATTACTGTGCATACAAATGTGAGTACAGTTATCTTGGTGTTACTTGGTGGTAAATGCCACTACTCAACCCATTCTCGTATATATACCACATGGGTAGATGTTGCAAAGTATCATATGGTGGAGTCAGCTTATTAACATAACCACTGATGTCACTCCCTCATTTCCAGAGCAGAGAAGCTAAGAGGGGTTGGGAACAGCCTTTCTCTTGCCGTTATGAAAAGGTTATCAGTTTGTAATGTAAATATCTGGCATTGGGGGAGTAGGGAAAGCTAAGGGGTGCACCCCCATCTGCAACATGCATATACTGATACATGGCCACCTGATTAACTAGTCCCATCACAATTGGCACTATCACCTCAACCCTGTCCACATTTTAGATTGGATAACCTTCTCTGTCTGGTAAATTGTGGTATCCCAGATTATTAAATGTAACATTTAAGCAATGGCCACACACAGCCTACATTATAGAACTTGACTCCAAAAATCCAAATTGCTGATTCATAATTTTTGTTAAAGTACAGAACCCCCCCCCCTCCCCCAACACATACACGTGAAAGTAGAGTAACACTAGACAAGTGAGGGAAAGCCAAGTTATAAACTGTATTACATAATCTCTGCACAGGTGTAAACCAGTATGCGCTGCACTGAAGTTTCCAGCATGAATCCAGCTAAGGGAAAACTGAATGGAAACCAAATGCTGTTTGTTCCATGGGATGGAACTGGCTCTCTTGTATGACTATTTGTATCTGGACCCAAGCCCATAAGATTATGCACATTTGGCTTACCTTGACAGAGAAATCTGCAGAAAGAGGACCAGCAATCCTGAGGATTTCTTTATCAGGAAATCTCTGGAAGTCAACGGTAGTGTTGTCCACAAGAAAAGAGCCAGTGTTGCTGAGGCTGTTTTCACCTTTTACCCCTTGTAATGTTTTCGTTTCCAGGTCTGTAAGTGTATTACATACTGTGAGCTTATAGAGAGTAACTATCGTAATAGTAATATTTCAATCGGTTAAGTGCAACTGCCGTAAAAATTGTCTTGCTGATTAATAACTTTCAAGCTAACATACTAAAATAAAATAAAACCACCAATTGAATATAATCTCTTATCTGAACTGATCACAGACAACAGAAACAAGTTTTTTTTTCTTACCGATCTTTGTGCTATTAAATGTAATAAGCATTTTTGTCAACGGGCCAACCAATGCAGAGCCAGTCAGAAAGATATTCGCTAAGCAAATGGCAGGTTCCAGTGGGGACAGGCTCCCTCTTTTAGGGAAATCTGAGACATTCATATATGTCAGACATTTCACTCTGCACATCACAGGAATTACATAATAAAATATTAGGTCATTTCTAAAGTAAGGCAATTAGATTCTTGGATTCAGAAGTCATTCAATGTGCAGTGAACAGTATAGTCTAATTGCCACGCCTTCATCCAATGACAGATCAGAGGATCAAACAAGCAGTGAGTGGCACCCTGCTGTTTGAATTTCCTTTGAAGCCTCTGTGATGAAGTCGGACATCTATTCACACTTTAGATGTTCAGCTGAAATGATCAGGAAAGATCGTCTCAGCCAAGGTAAATCTGAATTGTGCATCCAGCTTAAATCCTTAGTTTACCCTTTTTTCTCTGCACAGACATTAAACACTAACCCCATTCTCACCATTCACAGCTATACTGCACTAATGCTCTTCTTCATCCTTTCATTCACTTCTCACTTAATCCTATATTTCTCTGAACAGTCAATCAGTCGTTAAGGTAGGTCAGGAATTATAGACTCCCTGGTACTTTGTAGTTTAAGGTTAGTGGCTTATGAGCTATAGCAAGCATGACATGTGAATGTAAACTACACATGTCTGTGAAAAACATCTAGCCTGGGTGTCATGAACGATACAAATGACGTGCGCAATTGCGAACGATCTCGTATTGTCCAGTGCAGCGGAGTGCATTTTTCAGTTAAAACATACAGACACGTTTCTTTTTTCTTTGTCCATCACCTATTCTGAATGGAAACATTTCACACGTAGCTCTTCACATGGAGATGTTACTGGCAAATGGTGATCTTGCAAGCCAGCAGCATCAGATAACAATCTCTCTCTAAGTTCCCTCTACAATTTTGAATTAGAACAATGGAAAACCTCAGTTATTAATATCTAGAGAAGGAATTATCACAGACGGAAAACAAACATATTAGCTGGTTTCTAAAAATCAGGATAACTCGTTAAACTTATAGCATTTTGGCTACTATGGAAACCGAGTTTGAATAATTCACTGACCACACAGGTTAATATGTCGATATCTGGTATCTTTTGATTAACCTCTCTGGCGGTTAATTTTTTTTGCCGAATTGGCAAAAAAACTTTTTTTTTTTTGTTTCATGTAAAGCTACCAGAGTGGTAGCTACATGAAACACCACTAGAGGGCGCATGTGTCCCTCTAGTGCGATCGTCGCCGGCATCTATAGCAAACAGGGGAACGCGTATATGACGCGTTCCCCTGTTTGGCTTCTCCTGTCGCCATGGCGACGACCGGGATGACGTCATGGACGTCAGCCGACGTCCTGACGTCAGACACCTCCGATCCAGCCCATAGCGCTGCCCGGAACTCATTGGTCCGGGCAGCGCAGGGCTCTGGCGGGGGGGGGGCCCTCTTTCGCCGCTACGTGCGGCCGATCGCCGCAGAGTGGCGGCGATCAAGCTGTGCGCGCGGCTAGCAAAGTGCTGGCTGCGCGCACAGCAATTTACAGTATGAAAATCGCCCCACCAGGGGCTGAGATCTCCCCCTGCGCGGCATAGCCCGAGCTCAGCTCGGGCTTACCGCCAGGGAGGTTAAGCATGACCTGCAGGTTCTAAATCTGCCCTCCGATTCATGGTAGGCCAATCGAGAAGAAAATGGCAAAGGCTGCTATGGAAACCGAGTTATTCAGCATTCACTGACCACACAGGTTAATATGTCGATATCTGGTATATTTTGATTAACCTCCCTGGCGGTTAATTTTTAATTAATAAATTGTGTCATTTCTGCATGCAGGAAAGTCTTTACAACTTTGCTCTGCAGGGGGTAGGAACACCCATTTTTTAGAGGAGATAGCCCCTCCAGGCCAAAGTTCATAAAAAGGTTGGCAGCTCCGCGGCCATTTTATCTCCCAAATTACATCAACTTAGATCTTCACACAGATGCCCTCCAGGAGATCAGAGCACAAGGACCTCCATAATTTGCTTTGTTTTATTCAATACCAAAAGGACTGCATTCAGCTAAGTAACCATTCTCATTTTGTAAAAAGTGTGGAAACCATTTAATTTAGTGAAAAATTCACAGAAAATGCAAAAAAATCACAAACTTATAACAAAATTATTTTCAAAGGCATTTTTGCTCGAAAGTCGAGTTTTACATTATTTTTGTGAAAATTAATGAAAGAAGAAAAGATTATCGACATTTTTGCTCAATACTGCAAACCAGTAGGCAAAACATTATAAAGCTTGACTGTAATAGTTTACAAACTAAAACAGTAAAGAAAAAATGGAGCTACATTCAATAAATTTAGAAAATCCAGTAAAATCACTATAAGGAAATAATGATGACTTCTTCCTTGATGTATTGTTTCCTTTCCTTCTTTTCTTTACAACCACCTTGTTTCGGACATAATTATGAATCTGTTCCCTTCCACAGCCCTGCATGTTCAGCCTCAGGGTCTGGTTACCAACATAGTGTTATTTGTTATACAGGCAGTCTCCATGAACCCAGAGCTTTTCCTTGCAGTTATCTAACAGAAAGAAGTGATTACAAGGTGCTAATCCCTCTAAAATGTTCTGTTTTGATTGCCAAATGTGAATAGACACATAAACAGCTGTCATTAGCAGATACACCATTCTCAGGTTTCCTTCTTGGGGAGAAAATTACCAGTCGCCACCTTCCTTCCCTGTTGTCATTTGGTCATTTTATGATTCTGTTCAGTAGGGCAGCTTGCTTGGTTTCTGACGTTTCGTTTCTTCCTACTGTAAAGCTTTTTTTTTCTGCAAGTGATTATGTAAAAAAGAAAAAACTAAACAGAGAATAATTTTCTGCAAAATATTGTCACCTACCAGCACTCTAATGATGTGCCGTACAGGGCTTACTTCCATATGGCGTGCCTTGCTTTCCCCCGAGGCTTAGAATTTCCTGTTTCTACAAGTCATTTCCTTCCTACTTGAAATTTGGCAGAAAAGGTAACACTTGCATCAATTGTTTGGAAAAGAAGTTTTTCGCCCTTTCAAGTCTTGGTTCATCTGGAATTTTTTTTCCCTCTCCTGTATTTAACAGTTTTACCTTTAAGAAATGTGCATTGTGGTTTGGAGAGTGAATAGAAGCTTGTGTCCATAGTTCTAATTACATAATCATTTCCAGCAGTATTAATAAGGTAAGAACATCTGGTGACTCACTACTATTTTTTGTTTTAGTTCATGCTTGAAAAGTTAATTTGTCTTATTGGGTAATTAGAAGAGATCATTGGTGTAAGGATGTCAGTGTATTTGCTAGACGGTTAGATAAAGTCTAACATTACTAAGCAACATCCAGTATGCCCTGCGGCTTCACCCTTCAAGGGTATCACCTAATGAAACACTGTTACTATTTTTCTGCATTTGATCTATTACTTAGATCTGGTTTTGGTAACTAAAGCTACATGCTAATGCTCAATTATGGCCAGCTAAAACAATTGTTTTGGTTGACAGATTAGGAATGAGCACGGTACAGACACACTTGCTCAGCCTCTTTTGTTTTATGGAAAGGGGAGGAGATGAGAGGTGAGAAGAGAGGGTGAGCAGGAGGTGGTGTCCCACTACATAAGAAGTGCAACAGCAGTTGGTTGAGCCTGAACCAACATAGCAAAACACTAATAATGTCATCACAAAACTGAAGAACTTCACATTTTTACAGAGACAAGTGTAAACTATCATCTCGGACAACAAAAAATGTAACCTGTGTGCCTAGCTTAATGCCAATGGCACATCGAATAAGCAATAAGCTGTCACTAGCAAAAAACAACTAATGACCCATGGCCTTCAATTAACATCTATGGTATTGCTTGTGACAGAGCAGTATATTGTTCAATCTCTAGGAAAATTGTTCCAAAAGTGACTGATTAGTGACTAGTATTACCCCAGGTTGCATTAGACCATGATCGGCTTGTAAGTCACAGCAGATCGCCCATTTGCCACAAACGTTATCCCTTCACTTTTCCTTTTTTTTTTTTTTTTTTTTACAGAATAACAAGGTGCTTCTCTGGTTTGTGAATTGTCAGAAAAATTACACTGGTAATAGTAATCTGTGGTTGGTAATGCTAATAAAGCATTATAAAAAAGAAGAAATGAAGATATATGAAAAAATATGCAGGTATATATGACATATGAAAGTTAATTACAAAATTCTGGATAAAGGAGTTAAGTTACTTGAAAACATTTCTGTTTACTTACATAAATGATCGGGTCCTTTAAGCACCAGGCGTATATGCCTACTGCCGTACGGTATCACAACCACCGTATCATCCACTACGAAAAAACACAAAAATAACAGAAATGTGTTATTATTAACACTCTGGATTAATATTGTGTTTGACAATGTTTGATAGCAACAAAAAACTGATGTTGTGGTGAAACTCCTCCCACAAGAAACTCTGAGGACCATGGTACTCCTGGCAGTTTCCTGTCTGTGAACCTTGTTGCATTGTGGGAAATAGCTGTTTACAGCTGTTTCCAACTGCCAAAATAGCAAGCAGCAGCTACATCACCTGCCAACAGTAAAAATGTCACCATGTAATAAATGTCAGAATGTAAATCAGGGAGAGGAAAGATTTTACAATGAGCAAACACTGACTAAATCATTTATACATAATTATTGTAAAAAGGGAGCACTTTTTTTATTACATTATTTTCACTGGAGTTCCTCTTTAACTCTTCAATCCTTAAAATAACTCCAGAATTCTAAAGTTAAAGACAGGCTATTAATTAGCTGCATGTGAAAATAACTACAGAGGAGGTATCTTAAAGGGGAACTTCAGCCTAAACAAACATACTGTCATCAAGTTAGTTATGTTAATTAGAATAGATAGGTAATATAATCTCTTACCCACCCTGTTTTAAAAGAACAGGTAAATGTTTGTGATTCATGGGGGCTACCATCTTTGTCATGGGGGCAGCCATCTTTTTGGTTGAAAGGAGGTGACAAGGAGCAGGAGACACAGTTCCAACTGTCCTGTGTCCTGATTACCCCTCCCAGCTGAACACGCTAGGCTTCAAATGTCAAATTCAAAATGTAAAAAAAAAAAAAAAATTGCACCAAAACAGCAGAACAAGAACATCAACATCAGAAATCCTATCATGCTTTTGCACAGCATCAGGGGAAAAAAGCCCGGGCAGTTTTCTTCTGTGCAGCTAAAAATGAGAGTATAAGAGGAACAAAGTTCTGATGCTGTGAAACGGTTAAAGAAACACCAAGCCTTTTCAGTGCTGCTGAGTCGATTTTTAGTCCGGAGGTTCACTTTAAAGTGAACCTCCAGACTAAAAATCGACTCAGCAGCACTGAAAAGGCTTGGTGTTTCTTTAACCATTTCACAGCATCAGAACTTTGTTTTTCTTACCCTAGCCTCATTTTTAGCTGCACAGAAGAAAACTGCCCGGACATTTTTCCTCTGATGCTGTGCAAAGCATGATGGGATTTCTGATGTTGTTGCTCTCCTTCTACTGTTTTGGTGCAATTTTATTTTTATTTTGAACTTGAGATTTGAAGCCTAGCGCGCACAGCTGGGAGGGGTGATCAGGACACAGAACAGTTGGAACTGTGTCTCATGCTCCCTGTCACCTCCTTTCAGCCAAAAAGACGGCTACCCCCATGAGAAAGATGGCTGCCCCCATGAAATCACAAACATTTACCTGTTCTTTTAAAACAGGATGGGTAAGAGATTATATTGCATATCTATTTTAATTAACATAACTAATGTAACTTAATGACAGCATGTTTGTTTAGGCTGAAGTTCCCCTTTAAGGAATGAAGCGATAAGATAACTCTCTCACTGTCTGGAGGTAAGTTTTCTCTTGCTTTATCTCCAGGATGATCTTAGTGAATTGAGGCCTATAAGGCAAGAGTAAACTTGCCACCACACAGTGAGAGGGTTATCTTATCCCTTCATTCCTTGAGTTACCTCCTCTGTAGTTGTTACCTCCTCTGTAGTTAAAGAGGAACTTCAGCCTAAACAAACATACTGTCATTAAGTTAAATTAGTTATGTTAATTAAAATAGATAGGTAATATAATCTCTTACCCACCCTGTTTTAAAAGAACAGGCAAATGTTTGATTTCATGAGGGCAGCCATCTTTTTGGTTGAAAGGAGGTGACAGGGAGCATGAGACACAGTTCCAACTGTCCTGTGTGCTGATCACCCCTCCCACTTGCTAGGCAATGTGAATAACAACATAGGAAATTCCATCATGCTTTGCACAGCATAAGGGGAAAAAAAGCCCAGGTGTGATGATCCGCTCAGCTGGCTGCACAGGCAGCCAGCTGTTTGACCATTCCTTATGTCTGAGAGATGCAGGTCTCTGGAGAAGAGACCTGGCTTCATATTGCAACCTGCAGAGTTGCTTTGCTGAGGGATTTGCATACATGCAAATTGCCCAGCTGCCTCCTTTGTGGGCTGGCACTATATAAGGCTTCTGCTGACCAGAAGGCTTCGCTGGTCATAACGGTTTGTTAACACACTCCTGGAGTGTCAGCCTTCGCTGTTGGATTGTTTAAGATTAGCTTAGAGTTATTCTTGGGACTGCGCTAGGCATCCTTGTTAGGTGCAGTCAGGACTGTATTATCTGTTTGCCTTGTTCTGTCTGGGAGTGTAGGCCGGAGCAGCGGTTGCTACCGGTAACTCCTTCTGTCTTGCGATTGTCCTGTCGCTGACGGCAGTCGACAGGAAATAGTTGTCTGTCTGTCCGGATCGCACTCGCCCTAGCGTTAGAGGCGGTGGATTCTTGTGGTCTGTATCTTGGAGCTTACCTTAGCTACGGTCGCTTCTGGTTACTCCTTCTGTCTGTTGTGTGCTTGGATCACACTGCTCTGACGGAAGAGCATTGGATCTTTCTCGTACTTGGTTCGCACTGGCTCTGACAGTAAGAGCAGTGGTTCCTGTGTGACTCATTCCTGTTGTTCGTTTGTATGTCTGTCTGTCTACGCCTGCTGGTGCCTGCGGTAAGGCAACCGTATAGCAAGCGTCTGTCTTGTGTTGGTTAGTTAGGCGTGCTTGTCTCTGTTGTGCTTTACACGCGGAGACCGCACTGAAAACGTGTTCGCTGTTGCGAATGAGTGCGGTGTTTGCGTTTAGTTAGCGTTTGTTATTTTCCTTATCTTCTCATTGTATGATTTGCTGTGCCTTTGGTACTCTCGTGCTCTGCCTTGCTGTAGCCTTGTGTCACCTCTGGCAATCGCTCGCGATTGCGTTCCTACTTCATATCTGCTGTTGTGTATGCACCGTCGCGGGTTGGCGACTAGATTGGTGCACACACATACAATCTGTCCCTTTGCTCATTCTCATTCACAATCGCTTCTCAGGCGATTGCGTTCTCACTCGGTTTCCTCTGTTGTGTGTCCACCGTCGCAGGTTGGCGACTAGATTGGTGCACACACATACATTCCTCCTCTGTGCTTATTCTGTCTTGTGTCGCTGTTAGCAATCGCCATCTCCTGCGATTGCCTTCTCACCTGATCTTCATGGTTGTGTGTTCATCGTCGCAGGGTGGTGACTAGATTGGTGGACACACATACCCTCTGTCGCTTTGCTCTCTCTCTTTCAGGGCTATCTTGCCCTGCGTTTCTTCCCTTCGTACAATTCCTGTCTGGCGTCTGTGGCAGGGCAAAGGATCTGTTCCTCTGCACTCCACAGCTCCATCTGCCGACAGGAATTTCCCTCTACAGGTGCGTTGCACCTTTTGCTGGGTTCTCTCAAATTATCCGCTTGTGGAGGATTTCCGCAGTGTCAGCGCACATCCTGTGCGCTGACCACGGAGAGAATTCCACAATCGTTACACCAGGCAGTTTTCTTTGATGGGTGGAGCTTAGCTAAAAATACAGCTAAAAATGATGCTTTGGTAAGAAAAACAAAGTTCTGATGCTGTGAAACTGTTAAACACCAAGCCTTTTCAGTTCTGCTTTAACTTTAGAATTCTGGAGTTATTTTAAGGATTGAAGAGTTAACTTAAAGACAGAAGAGTTAAATTTAGGTTTGCCTGAGGTAAAATGTTTCCTGAATACTACATGCCTCATTACCATGGTGATAACTCTAGAAACGTTATTAAAGACATGAGATAAGCTTAGTGAATTGAGGCCAATGTCTATAATTTATTTAGAGTCTTTGTTGAGTTTTAATTGTTGTCTGTCCCATTTAAAGGTGAACTATTAGAATTTAATGGCATTTTAATGAAGTCTGAATCAAAACTGGCAGAATTTCAGTATACAGGCAGTACCCTACTTACAAACATATTCTTACAAACAATCTCCCGTAATAGAACCTGTTTATAAGTTGAGTCCTGTGTTAAACATGGTGAAACATAGATAAATGATTTTCATTCAGGTCACTCTTGAACATATAGTATAAACAATGTTTATTGGTTGTCTTCAATTTGCTTTTAAAGTGTTTTAAATTACTTATACAGGTTTAAAGAATACTGTAACATTTAACAACAAATATCTTCAATAAAAAAACAGTACCGTATATTTTGTACATGAAGACAACTTTGTATCTCTGGACATTACACCCCGAGTCATTTTCTAAGTGGGGGACTGACATTTTTTTTTTCATTAGGAATACAGAGTTATTTAAAATTACAAAATTACCATGATGCATTATATGCATCAAAAGCATTCGGGAACTGTCCATGCGAAGGAATACAGGAATAGGGGTGAAAAGAAGCTGCATTTTTGGAGTCTATAATTATTTTCTACAAATGATTTTTTTATCTCTCTAAACAATGAATCCCTCAGTAGCCAAAGTGGAGTGCTAGACCTCAACATTCCTCTCACTCTGTATTCCTCTATGTTGTAATCTATGTTAAGACCTGTTGCTTAGCCATCAGAAGACAGTAAAACAATTAGCTGGTAAAAAGCAAATGTAACTCATTCTTCACTATATGGGTCTGAATAAAAAAACATCAGTTTCTTTCCTGTTCTGTACATTAAGCAGTTAATTTGTCTTCTGATTACCTATGATAAACATGGTCTGTGCCCTCACCAACACCACAAATAGTGAGTAGCATGATGATAGGAGACAGGAAATAAGGTGCCCATACATCTGACAATATATGGGCAGATCGACCAAGAGACAGATCTCTTTCTGATCTAATCTGATTAGAGAGAAATCTGTCGGCTGCCCATACACTGCAGACCGATTCCAGATTGAATTTCAGCTTAATATCTCTCAGGAATCGGTCTTGTAACAACACATCCATTGCCTCACTCAATGTAAAATCTCCCCCCCTGGTGCAGTATACTTTACCTGTCCGTGGCTGGCTCCAGGCTCTGTCTGCAATCCACATACATGTGCCCCACGGGGTTGCCAGTGTATAATTGGACGCGTGTGACGTCACACACGTGTCCATGTTATGCTGGCAACCACATGGGGCACTTGTATGCAGATTGCGGATATAGCCCGGAGCCAGCAGCGGACACAGACTGGTAAAGTATATTGCACTGGGGGGGGGGGGGAAAGCATTTTACATTGGGGGGACAGCGCCGGGGGCTTCATTGTGTTCATCCCTCGTCCTGATATCGATTGCTGTTCCGGCTGTGCACCCATTTGGCCACGGCAGCCCGACACCTTGTGTCCGTGTCCGTTGGATACATGCAACCAATTTTGGCTCAAAATTGGTTGCATTGTCGATCGGGCATGCTCTTGGCGGCACCGATTTCATCCAATTCGATAATAATTGGCCGCCAAGTCAATAGATGTATGGCTATCTTTAAACAGACTGGAAGGCTGCTCTCTGATGGGAAAAAAATATGCAACTAAGCAACTATGCATATTCACAAGAGACAGGGACCAGGATGGAGAGTGAGGTAAGTTCCCAAATGTTACTTTTAGAACCAGAATAGGAGTTGCCCTGCAGCAGAAGATTGTATCAAATCACATCTGAGTGCTGCCTCGCCAAGCACAGATGTGACTCAATGTGATGGATGATGCACAGGAGGAGCTGACAAGTGGCGGAATGCCTGCCTTCAACCTCCCATTTGAAAGAAAAAAAAAGACAATATGTAATGTGCAGAGAATGAGAGCCACTGATTATGAATCATGGATGCAAGGTCCTACTTACTTAACATCTAAGCTCTTGAGAGAATCTGCCTCCTCGGCATCCACAACATTTTCACAAGAGGTAAACCTGACCTACAACAATGTCTAGCAAATACACCAGTGTGAGCATCTACATATTCTGAAACAGGTCTCAAATGCATTGCAGCCTCATACAGAGTCTTTCTCTTGTCATCCAAAACCCACATCCCTCTCAGCTCACACGAACAAGGATGTGGTTTGGGCCTAAACATGTCTTTCTTTTTTTCTTTCCATCTTTGCTGACATGTACAGATATATTGTGATCACATAGGAAAATCACATAATTAAAAGCATCCTTTAAGAAAACACTCTGACACCGAAAGGTCAAGAGTCTTGAAATAAGCAATACTCTTGCTTGCTGAGATTAAAATTTATATGTGCTTTTATTTACAGCGTTCCCTAAAGATTTCTTCAGTCTAAGAACCGTGCAGATTGCATATTAGTTTCCAAGTACGGCATTCCCCATTTTACACTTTCCTCTGGTTCCTGCATTTGTCTTAAATTAGGAAAACATTAAAAGTATCTGTTCACAAGGTTTACATTAGACGCAATGTGAAAATGAAGCAGTCCATTCAGTCCTTCCGGTGTTACATGAAGCCAAGCCTGAACAGCAAATGAAAAAAAAATGCTTAAAAGGTTTCTCTGTCTATGCAGGGAGTAAGGATGTTATATTTAGTGCAGAGATAATGATCATATCTATGGGATCCAATCCAAAACATTCCAGTAAGAAAAGATTCTATTCATGAGCACATGGAGCTTCAGAGCCTTTTGCCATGATGACCCATACACACTGCTCACACCATTGCCAGTAATGTTGGTGGTCAGAAACCTCACTCCCAAACTCCTACATTTACTGAGGTAGAATTCAAATAATATGATCCCCCAAATACCAATAAAGGAGGACCATGAACTTGCGACCTTCTGCAAGCTTTACTTGATATAAGAATAGGAGAAGACCGATAAAGACAAGTGCAAGTAAAATTGTAGTAAAGGTGGAGTAGTTGATAATTGGAACCAGTCAGGCTTCCTCTGCTGAATGCATACCTCAACTTTTTGATAAGAGAATGATGACACTTTGTACATTGAACACACGCCTGCGCACGCACGCACGCACACACACGCCTGCGCACGCACGCACACACACACACACACACACACACACACACACACACACACACACACTTAATGTAGAACAATGCAAAATAAAAAGACACTACCACTCTGTAACCCAATCCAAATTAAACAAGCTTCATTGGAACGCTCTTTGATTGGGTAAATGGTCGCATCATTGTACTGATAGTAGTACTAAAGTCAGCTTTATCTACAGTAATTGTAAAGCAAATAGCAAACATGAATACACAATACAATCTTCCACCAAACATACAGACAACACAGGTTGGCCAGAAACATCCCAATCCTATCCCCTTCTCCCTCAGTATAAGATGCTATTAAAGACATAACAGATTTACTTTAGGGCATTCAGTTCCCTTTCTTACTGAGGGCCAGTACAGTATTAAATTGTCCCTCTAGATCCTCAAGAAGGCCCACATGCAACTTATCTAGTTGCCAAATGAGATACAGTTAGTATTTTCCAATCTTTTTTGCTACTAAACACTGAGCCTCCAAAGTACCTATCTCTGATCACCTTTATTTTTGAGCTATCCCGCTGAGATCTCTGACCAAATATTGCAATAGCTGGTGAGAGTGTCAACCTGCAATCAATTGATTGCCTTTGGTTTCCATCCATCATTTTTGTATGTGGTGAAATGCCCACCATTTATGAATTTAATCTTCATCTTTCTCCCCACATTTAACATATTTACACAAAAGACACCGCTCACCACAGCTCAATTCCCTCTTTCAATACACTTCTACAAAATCCCCAACACAGCTCCATTAACATCATCTTCACACCTCCAGCTGCCACTTCATCACACCTTCATCTTACACTGCTATTGCCCCCAGCTGCAAGGTGATTGTATGTTATACCTAGTAAATGGAGTGCCTACTACGGCAGAGTCCTAGTTATCCAGAACTCAATTAATTAGAAGTCTCAACTGCCCATAACAAATCTTTGGCAATACTCACAGTGATGAAGGCCAACTTCTTAGGCTATTTGTAGGGTCTGCTGTGCTTAAAGACTGGATTCCATGGCCCTCGCAAGGTTAATATACTTTCAATTACTGTATTTTAACATTCAAGACAGAGTTCATGGTATGTATAGAGAGTCAGGGATTGTACTGTATTAACTAGGCCTATTTTTAACATTCAGTGTCAAGCAACCAGAAAGCACACTTATCCGGCATCAGCCAATCCCCATGGGTGCCGGATAATGGGGACTTTGCTGTAATTTATTTGGAGATATTCTTCCATTTACAGTGGTGGTGCCAGAGCAACCAAAAACTAGTCTTTCTACCCCTACTGTCCTCCAGTGCAGCGGAGTTAAAACATGCGGCAATGGAAGAATGATGTGCTTCTGATCAGACAATAGAAGTACATACTCTCTAAAATAAACTAAGAAAAGTCAAATTCATGTTTGTTGAGTGTTGAAAAAATGGAGAATTGCCTTGATTTGGTTGCCTTCATATCACAGTCGTAACTACTGGAAACTGTATTCAAATCAGATCATAAGTTAGCAAGCATGCATTTTATATCTTGAGGGTCTTTAAAAACCCACTTTCAGCCCATGGGGCCCACATGAATGGCTACTAGCTGTTATTCTACTATGCCTCCTAAAAACACAATCTAAAAACACTTAGCAGCACCATCACTTTGTGGTATCATTAGAAATATAGTTTTCAGTGCAGTGTTTGTTTAAAAATAATTAGTTGAAAGGACTTGCTAATGTATACCATTTATACACATGCTTTGTTTATAGTCGAAGTATTGAAACAGTTTACAGTTCCTATCACACGTCTGGCATCTGAATGCTCAGGAATGTTTTAACAAACTGAATCCCATAAACGACAAATTAGATTTTATGCAGTTAGATGGGCTTAGCGTCCAGCCACTTTGTTTGCATTAAAATGATGAATGATAAGCGTTGCAATATTTAAACAAACATTGTCTAAGAGTAAAGACTTCTTCCTGGCAAAACTTTGCAGTGATGTGCTAATGCAGGAAAACATCCTACTGTCACTCTGTTTATATCACAGGACCAGGCCTTAGTCCATTACCTCCCTATATAGTAAGTGTTGGCCTAGCTTTCACAAAAAGTGTCCAAGAGATACCAAATTACCCTATTATTTATTTATTAAGCAGTGTGCTAGAGACTGCTCATACACTTAAAGTGGACATAGACTGTTTTATCTGTCAAATTCAAATTTTATGCTGGTTAAAAAAATAAAAATCACTGTATTTCACCTAAGGATTAAGTTATTTTCAGCAACCACTTAGTTAAAGTACCACTATCACATAACATTGTAAAATTTAAAATACTTGAAAACACAAATAAAAAGTACATTTCTCCCCAAGTAAAATGTGCTATTAATTAATTTCCTCCTGTTGTCATCACTTACAGTAGGTTGTAGATATCAGACACAACTGACAGGTTTTGGACTAGCCCATCTCCTTATAAGGATTCTAAGGGTTTTCATTATGTTCAACGGAGTACCTACGCAGCTCGGAGTGACCCAAAACCACTAGGAAAGTATAGGGCACTAAAACATACCAAAAATCCAGCATTTAGGGCTTATTCAAACTTTACTGGGAATCGCGCGTGTTCTCACTGCAGCCGGCAATTTGCGATCAGCATGCATAGCACCGCTAATCGCGATCGCTCCCAAAACGCTGCAGTGTCCACAGATTTTTCCATGTTAATCGCGGAAAAAAAATCACTCCCGCAAAACGCCAGCAGTAATCGCCGGCGTTTCGCGGTTTTAGGTGTGAATGGGGCCTAGGTGTTGATTTTAGGATAACAGAGAGAGGTCCATTTATTTAGATCTGTCTCATTTTGGATGCTTGGATGACCCAACACTTGGAGCAAAGGGTGTTACACTTTTGTAGAGTCACACTGCCAAATTGTTATTGAACTTGTTAAATAGAACACACCCCCTTCGTTATCTTATCTTGTCCCATCAATAGATGGTTTAATCTAGTGGCTAGTATAGAATATTGTAACCAATTATTTTATTTGAACACCTTACTTAGTAATATATGTCCTCTGAAACAATAACTAATGAGAAAAAAAATGTTGTTACAAACCAATTCAACATTTAATGCAATGTCTTTCCATAAAAAGAACTTCATATATATTATGATACAAAAGTGTGAACAAAAACACCATGCAAAATAAATCCTAACTTGTGTGATAAAAAAAATTGACCGGAGTAAACTTTCAAAATCTATCCAAGAATGCCTGAACTGAACGTCTGTTAATGATTAATACTTTGACCTATGCAGTAAATTTACAAATCAGGATTGCATATGAAAACACTAAAGATTTAGCTGTAACTGGCCTGCGTCCTATGTTAAGTTACACAATCCATATGTCTTTAATTTTTGTTGTACATTATACTTTTTTGTTGACATTACACTTTGGTTACCATATATGCTATAGCCCCACTGTTCAGATTATGCATACGTAGAGTATGTAAACTATATATTCACCTTTTCTCTGGGAGCAGGAAAAAATGGCGCACAGCGGCTATGTAACTTTCTGGCGCTCATTGAAAACAACGGTAAACGATATTTACCGTTTTGAAGAGAAACTTTCTGGCGCCGCGGAGAAGAGCAAAGTGAACGTTCATAGAACGTTGTTTCTCGTTTTAAACTTCAATGATCAAGTTGTTAAAACGATTTTTACCGTTTTAAATTTTTTTTAAATGTTATTTTTAGTTCACTTGTTGCTGTCCCACTTACACATATGACGAAATGTAATGTATTTTTCAAAAACCTTATTTTACAATGTATTACCCTAATTAGTGCCCTGTTCTTCTGTACTCTTTGCTCACGCAGGCACACGGGTATTGCCACTCACGCAGTCTCACCACTTCTTCGTCATGAAGTAGTAATGTATTCATCTCCGAAATTTTGTGTTTTTTTCTAGCAATAATGACAAATTTAAAGATTGCTTTCACGAAGTAATAAAATGCAATACATTTTATAATTTAAAAAAATTTAAAACTTAAGTGGAATTGAACCCACAACCCACATATCAGTAATCTGCGTACTTACCGCTACTCTATCTCTTCACTGCATACTTTGTGGATGTTTAGTTTATTTTACTAGTTTGCTGAAGCCTAGTGTCTCGAGCGCCATCTAGTGGTTATTATTTATACATTTTCTTATTATGCCCCTTGTTATTAATGATGCGTTACTACTATATTCGATTGTAAATTTGTAATATCTTTTTTGTGATATATTTTTTTTTTGTAGTAATTGCATTTGTTAGGCTGATTCATTTTTGTCTGTTGTTGAAGTTCAAAACCATAAATATTTAGAGTGGTGGGGGAGAGTGTGAGGTTGTGGTGGGGGAGAGTAGGGAGTGGTGGTGGAGAGTGTGAGGGAGTGGTGGTGGAGAGTGTGAGGGAGTGGTGGGTGAGAGTGTGAGGGAGTGGTGGTGGAGAGTGTGAGGGAGTGGTGGTGGAGACTGTGAGGGAAGGGAGTGGTGGTGGAGAGTGTGAGGGAGTGGTGGTGGAGAGTGTGAGGGAGTGGTGGGTGAGAGTGTGAGGGAGTGGTGGTGGAGAGTGTGAGGGAGTGGTGGTGGAGACTGTGAGGGAAGGGAGTGGTGGTGGAGACTGTGAGGGAGTGGTGGTGGAGAGTGTGAGGGAGTAGTGGTGGAGACTGTGAGGGAAGGGAGTGGTGGTGGAGAGTGTGAGGGAGTGGTGGTGGAGAGTGTGAGGGAGTGGTGGTGGAGAGTGTGAGGGAGTGGTGGGTGAGAGTGTGAGGGAGTGGTGGTGGAGAGTGTGAGGGAGTGGTGGGTGAGAGTGTGAGGGAGTGGTGGTGGAGAGTGTGAGGGAGTGGTGGTGGAGACTGTGAGGGAAGGGAGTGGTGGTGGAGACTGTGAGGGAAGGGAGTGGTGGTGGAGAGTGTGAGGGAGTGGTGGTGGAGAGTGTGAGGGAGTGGTGGTGGAGACTGTGAGGGAAGGGAGTGGTGGTGGAGAGTGTGAGGGAGTGGTGGTGGAGAGTGTGAGGGAGTGGTGGGTGAGAGTGTGAGGGAGTGGTGGTGGAGAGTGTGAGGGAGTGGTGGTGGAGAATGTGAGGGAGTGGTGGTGGAGACTGTGAGGGAAGGGAGTGGTGGTGGAGACTGTGAGGGAAGGGAGTGGTGGTGGAGACTGTGAGGGAGTGGTGGTGGAGAGTGTGAGGGAGTAGTGGTGGAGACTGTGAGGGAAGGGAGTGGTGGTGGAGAGTGTGAGGGAGTGGTGGTGGAGAGTGTGAGGGAGTGGTGGTGGAGAGTGTGAGGGAGTGGTGGGTGAGAGTGTGAGGGAGTGGTGGTGGAGAGTGTGAGGGAGTGGTGGTGGAGAGTGTGAGGGAGTGGTGGGTGAGAGTGTGAGGGAGTGGTGGTGGAGAGTGTGAGGGAGTGGTGGTGGAGACTGTGAGGGAAGGGAGTGGTGGTGGAGAGTGTGAGGGAGTGGTGGTGGAGAGTGTGAGGGAGTGGTGGGTGAGAGTGTGAGGGAAGGGAGTGGTGGTGGAGAGTGTGAGGGAGTGGTGGTGGAGAGTGTGAGGGAGTGGTGGGTGAGAGTGTGAGGGAGTGGTGGTGGAGAGTGTGAGGGAGTGGTGGTGGAGACTGTGAGGGAAGGGAGTGGTGGTGGAGAGTGTGAGGGAGTGGTGGTGGAGAGTGTGAGGGAGTGGTGGGTGAGAGTGTGAGGGAGTGGTGGTGGAGAGTGTGAGGGAGTGGTGGTGGAGAGTGTGAGGGAGTGGTGGGTGAGAGTGTGAGGGAGTGGTGGTGGAGAGTGTGAGGGAGTGGTGGTGGAGAGCGTGAGGGAGTGGTGGTGGAGAGTGTGAGGGAGTGGTGGGTGAGAGTGTGAGGGAGTGGTGTGGCAAGACTGTGATGGAGTGGTGTGGGAGACTGTCAGGGAGTGGTGGTGGAGAGAGTGAGGGGGTGGTGTGGGAGAGTGTGAGGGGGTGGTGGGGGAGACTGTCTCTCTCTCCTTCTCCCTCTCTCACCCCTCTCTCCTTCTCTCTCCTTCTCTCTCTCCCCTTTTCTTTCTCTTTTTCTCTCCTCCCACCATTCTCTCACTCTCTCTGTCTCTCTCTCCTTCTCCCACTCTCTCTCTCTCTCAACCCGCTCTAATTCTTTCTCTCTTTCCTTCTCTCTCTCCTTCTCTCCCTCTACATCTCTCTCTATCTCCCCTTTTCTCTTTTTTTCTCTCTCCAAACCCCCTTCTCTCACTCCCTCTGTCTCTCTCCTTCTCCCCCTCTCTATCTCATTTTTTCTCTCTCTCTCTACTTATCTCTCTATCTCTCTCTCTCCTTTTCTCACTCTCTCTCCCCTTCTCTCTCGCCATCTCTCTCACTCCCTCTCTCCCTCCTCTTCCTTTCTCTCTCTTTCTTACTCTCTCTCCCACTCTCTCATGTATGTGTTACTTACCAAAACAAAAATTTTTATTAGATGTTTTTGTAGCATTGAGCACATTTTCGATGATGTTTTTTTTGGGTGATATCTTACGGCAAAATTATTTTAAATATATAATTAGATTTGAAATTCATTACATGTGTGTTTGTAAAATATTGCATTTTACATATGTTTGTAAAAATTTCACAGTCTGTAATTTTTAAACTTAAAACTTTTAAAAAGATTTGGGGTGATAATTTAATGCTTAAAAACTATTACTTATTTATTACATACACATTTTACAAACAACACCCTGACACTCTCAACCACACCAAAACAACCTCACACTCTCATCTCCCCCACGACACTAAGACACTTTCACCGACAACACCCTCACACTCTCCTATCCAACAACAATCCATCACCACTCCCTCACACTCTTCCCAACACTCCATCACACTGTACACACTTAAATCTATCACCGTCTCCAACAACACTCCCTCACACCCAACACTCCATCACACTCTCCACCAACACTCCCTCACACTAACACCCGACACTCACTGACACTATCCCTCACCACTGCCTACCACTGTAACCCACCACTCCCTCACACTCTCCCACACCACTCCCTCACACTCTCCACCACCACTCACTCACACTCCCACTCTCCACCACCACTCCCTCACACTCTTCCACTCCCTCACACTCTCCCCCACCACTCCCTCACACTCTCCCCCATTATCTCACACCACTCCATCAAACTCTCCCCCAACACTCCCTCACACTCTCCAACACCACTCCCTCACACTCTCAACCAACACTGCCTCAAACTCTCCCACAACATTGCCTCACAGTCACACCACTCAACCACACGCTGCCCAAACACAACCGCAGACTCTACCGCACCACTCCCTCACACT